>NC_071258.1:16467913-16767913 GCF_023375685.1 Ictalurus furcatus
CACATGATGCGGACTCATCTGTACTCCGAAAAAAAAAAACACGCAAACAAAGAGTGAACACATGAGAGTTGTGGGTGTGTGTGTGTGTGTGTGTGTGTGTGTGTGTTTGGGTGGTGACAGCACCCACACATCCCAGTTCACAATGCCCATGAGCCCTCCAGATCTGCTCCTTTACCTAAGAAAAGGACTATTCACAAAAGGCTTGAGTAAACAAATATGATTTCAATATAGACTTAAACACTGAGACTATGTCTGAGTCCGAACATTAATTGGAAGGTTGTTCCATATCTGTGGGGCTAAGTAAGACAAAGTTCTTCCCCCTGCTGTAGCCTTCATTATTTGAGGTACCAACAAATAGCCTACACCTTTTGATTGAAGTAGGCATGGCAGCTCATAAAAGACCAAAATTTTGCTCAGATACTGCAGCGCGAGACCATTTAAGGCTTTAGAGGTCAATAGTACTATTTTATAATCAATGCAAAATTTGACTGGGAGCCAGTGCAGTGTGGTAAGATAGGGGTGATGTGGTCATATCTTCTGGTTCTAGTAAGAACTCTTGCTGCAGCATACTGGACTAACTCAAGCTTGTTTATGCACCTACTGGAACATCCAGACCGTAAGGCATTGCAATAATCCAAAACAGAGGTAAAAAAAAAAAAAAATCATGAATCAGTTTCTGCATCATGTACTGACATTATATTTATTATCTTAGCAATATTTCTGAGATGAAAGAAGGCTAATCAAGTAATATTATCTACAGCTCTAAATGAAATGTAACGGTTTGCTCATTAGGTATAAATTCATACATTTAAAATCTATATCCTGAATTTATATTTTTCTGTAAAGCTGCTTTGGGAAAATGTCCATTGTTAAAAGCACTATACAAATAAAACTGAAATTAAATTAAACTGTAAAAATTGTCCAGGTAATAAATCCTCTGTGTATATATATATATATACAATTCAAGCAGTGGGCCACTGTACTGCCACCAAGTTCTCTGACAGTAACTTAGACTGCAGCAAAATAGTAGAGTCCTACCACTGATGATGGCGATGTTGCTTAGGATTTATTCTATTGCATAAATTACAACAATCTGTGCTCAATAATATATATATAATATTATATTATGTATAATATATTTAAATATATATATATATAATATTAAGTTGAATATCAAGTTGAAATGTACTTTAAGACATGGAGGAGTCTGGCCAGCTGTTGGAATGTGTCACGTATCAAGAAACTCTGGACTCCACTTCCCATCAGCCACTGCACTGCTCTAGTTGTCACATGACCACCTGCACCTGATTCACGTTTTGGTTAATGAGCACTCATGTGTATATATAGTCCTGGTCTGCACTATGTGCTTGTCTTTCGTTGTCTTAGACCGCTATGTTCCATGGTTCTTGATCTTGTTAGTTTATGTTTAGTTTTGCCACAGTATTATGCCAAGTTGTCTTAGACTCCTGTTGTTCATGTCTTGATGTTTGTTTCTTGCCACAGTGTGTTTCAAGGTTGTCATAGTGTATTTGTTTCTTAGTACGTTTGCTTCAATAAAAGTCATTATCTGCACCTGCTTCTGGCTCGACCACGACTCGTGACAGAATGCAGAGGTAAAGCTTTAAATTAGGACATATATTGAAAAGTCTGTGGGTCAAACTCTAACAATCATCTGGTTAAAATCAAGCAGTAATTCAACTCATTTCCCTGCCCCTTTCCCAGAGCCATCAGCTCCTTATTTAGAGGAAAGGGTATTTTCTGCTCTAAACACCTGTGTTTCGAACTCCAGAAAACCAGAAAAGTGATCTCTTTTCCTTAGCAATCAAACAGTTGTGGTGTTCTTGAAAATACAGCAATGTTTTTAAGACAATATTATAAAGTATATGTATTTATAAATTATATACACAGACAAGTTGCAATGTACTCTCTTGCACTTTATTAAACATTTGTTATTACTAACAGACTACTAAATGACTCAAACATAATGGTAATTCATAAAATATCCAAGCTAAAGCCAATCAGACTAGTTACAGTAGTTGTAAATGTAAGTATATAGCCAATAGAAACAATCCCACTGCTTAAATGTAGCACATAAGCAACCAGAGTAGTCTAAACCTGTTAAACATCTCTCCTCTGTAATGCTTACTACTTCCCTTCCAGTTATTCAACCTTTCACCCACCATGCCCCCAGATATTGACCCCTCACCACATGCCATTTACTTTAAAATGGCCCCACCACCAGCAACCTCTAGAATCTGAAACACAATAAAAGCTGAAAAGTGTGGAAAAAAGGTGACCACAGATTGGTGGCTTGACTGGTTTCTAGCGTTTAGATTAGATTACTAGTGTTTAGTAGTTTTTAAAAAATTGAAATGCAAGTGGAGATGGAACAAAACAGCAAATGATTGACATTTAATCAAGTTCAAAAGTCAAACATGTGCCATTGTAATTTGGCCTCATGACTGTTCAGATGCATAAAAAATAGATTGTATTTACTATGAGTACTGTTCTCAAATGTGATAGTCTGAGGCCAGTGGGAGTGAGCAGAGGCACTGATGTATAGACCATGCTTGCTTGTCTCTGCTGAAAGCTTTTGTTTCCCCCAGGCTTCCCATTCATCACTGAGCCTTTGGTGGGAAGAGACACAAAGAAGGACCATGACCCCTTGGAAAGACCTTTGACAGTTCTGGAGTCAAGGGGTCAGATTTGCAGCAACTGGGCCACAACCATTCGCTTATCACAGGGCCTTGGGCTGGTGAATGACTTAAATTGAACAGCCTGAATGGAGGTAAAGTAGTGGGAAAAGACAGTAATTTATAGTACTGAGGAGTCTATTTCAAAAACGGCAAGACTGGATCAGCTAATGAGTAGGTCAGAGGTGCTGTTTGTCCGTAATTTCCTGGCTATGTTACTGTATTTTCTCTGTGTTAAAAGACTTCTGAGACCAAATGTTGTTGACCCCTGGGGTCACCAAATAGGAAACATGCACACTTTTACTTTGTTGAATGTCAATGGCCAATGCTTGACTTAAAATCTTCAATAGGATGCATCTTCAAAAGAAAAAGAAATGTAACAAATTTAAGAAGTGTCAGTGATTATAATGACTGCTGAGATTTGTTATCCTTAGAAAATCTTAAAAACAAGTTATTTAAAAGAATTTTAAGGAGTATAGTCTGCTACTTGATTTGTTGCAGACTTACACAAGTTATTGAGTGAAATTCTAGGGAAAATCTCAGGCCTTAAGGTTGCCTATTACTATGAAGTGGCCACTCTGGACCTGGTGGTGCTTTGGGGTTAACACAAAATTGACCTAAGAAAAAGAGTCCAGTGCTGACCAGCTGTTGTGTGTGCATCTCTGTTCAAGTCTGGGAAGGCTTCCTTAATTAGCCTCCCACACCCATAAATATGTCCAATGAGCTGGGCAATGGTAGGTTATTGATTGAACCAATACTGACTTTACACATATGCCACAAACAGGTGAAAGTCACAGCTTTGTAGCGATACTGAGAAAACAACCCTGATCAATCTTAAGAAGAATGTCTAAACGAAAGTGAAAGGCAGTATGCTAATTTATCTACTGTATCTGGAGTTTTTCTTCATTTTTCCTTTTTCTCTTAGCCCTTTGTTGGTGTTCTAGTAGATTTACAGGTAATGTGTATAAATATGAGTGTATGTGTATAAAATACACATCATGACCCAATCACCACTTCTACGGTAACAACTGGCACATATGAACTTTGATGATGAATGGATGGAAACATGTTCTGCAAAGCCTGCCAGATTGACTTACAGGTTTCACTTTTTATCAAGGTCACAAGATGCAAGTCTTCAGGACTCACCCTCTCAGATCACTCCTCCAAATATTTCCTTTTTTTTGCTTCTCTCTCTTCCACTTCTGCCCTCCCCAAGATGTTTTTCTTTCATTTAGTTGGCCTCCTCCTTTAAAAATGCAAGCAATTTTTCAGCCCATTAACCCAGGAGATCTTTAATACACAATAGTTTCAGTGCAAAGGGGACAACGAGGCCTAGAGGAGAAGATGGATTGGCCTGCAGAATAAGCGTGGGTAGTTTTCCCACTGCCCTGGTCCCAGTTTGGGACAAAGGCCTCATTGAGTAAGATACTTGACATCAGCATCATAAACTAGTTATGGTTACAAAGGCCCTGACACTTTAAAGCACCAGCTACTGCCCCTTTCCTTAGTTCTTAACTATCCGCTTGCACAGAGTTACTAGGGCTGCGCCAATCACAAATTATTTTTTGTTTGTTTGTTTGTTTCTTTCTTTTTTTTCTTTTCCAGGGGCATTAAGACAAAAGGTTATATGTTAAATAGTGTCAAAAAGTACACCCTTTTCTGAGTCTGCTTTTCTCTGTTCCTAAACATAACATTCCCTCATGGGGTTTCAAGCATCATGGACACATACAATGGCTAACCATTTTCTGTCTTTTTTCACTTCTCCTTCTCTCCTTTCTCTCATTCTTCTGTCAGATGGAGAAGGATGTGGAGGATTTTAGTCCTTCTGTGACATTTCTTTGGCACAGTTCTTTGGACGCTAGCATTGTCAGTGTCAGAAATGTCAATAGTGAATTAACATTTGAGCTCAAGCTCAAGTGCAACAGATTAAACACATGTTTCAATATCTTGGCATTAAGAAAATGATACAGTCAGAATTCAGAGGTTTATGAAGATTAAAATGTGTTTTTATCATGAAATTACTGGCATCTTTACTAAATTTGCAAAAATTATTTACTTTCAAATTAGCTATTTAAAATAATGAGCCTAGTTGTAAATATTTATTGAATGTATTACCTGTTGCATGAAGCAAGGCCTGTTGTATGAAGCAAGTTGAACAAACTCAGAGCTGCAGAGTAAGTTTTGAGTTGACAAAACCAATAAATCCAACCCAGATTAATTAAGGTTAATAGGTTTCATGATGCTGGTTATCAACTTTCTAAGTCAACCCAGGTTTTAACCCTTAATCAATGTTTACTCATTGTGCGCATGCACATAAAAGCCAGATGTTTGCTGCAAACAGCCAATAGCGTTCAACATGGAAAAAAGCAGGTGTGCATACTTTTCAGTAGAAGAGCAAGAAATTTTTATGTGGAAATGTGAGGAATATAAACCTACACTAACCGCAAAAAGTAACACTGTTGTGGCTGCCAAAGCTCAGGAAAATTGCTGGAGGAAAATTGCTGATTGTGTAAATGGGAAGTTTACTTTTATAGGCTGCCACTGAGAGTAAATGGATTGAGAAACTTATATATTTCATGAATTTCATTTAATATAAATGTGTATATTTTATATTTATTTATATATATATATATATATATATATATATATATATAATGTTGTAATATTTAATTAAAACATATGTTAATTTGTGAAAATATATTAGGACAGGAATAACGTCACCGCATGAAAATATGTACCACTCACAAAGAGCCGCAAAGCAATACATACAATTTGCGGTACAGTAAGAATGTGGTTTCCGCGTGTCAGATTTTTAATGTGTGGCTCAAGAAGCCAGCACAGATACACTCTACCATCTGCCGAAAATCTATATCTTTCATATAGATGGTCACTGGGAAAAGCCAGGCGATTGTGTCTGTCCATAAAAGTTCTTTCCCTTCAATGTGCCCTTCTTATTATTTGCACTCCATGCTCCACAGGATTCTCCACAAATGGTGAAGCCATACGCTACAAACACTAAAGGGTTAACTTTGATGCATCAGATTTATAATACTTTGCTCACAGCTGATTGGTCCAATTTGGGTTTGCAATTTCATACCCAGAATAATACCTGCTCTGTAGCAAGTTAGCTGTGTAATGTAAGTTATTATGGCAATGAAAACAGCTAAAAAAAATCCACCTTGTTGAGACCAAAAAGTGTAACATGTATTCTAATTATACACACACACACACACACACACACACACACTTGTACCCAAGTCTAATTGCACCCAAAGATAAGTTCTATGTCAGCCAGCAGTATTTCCTTTTAATTTCTTCGGTTAATTATATCAAAATTATGTCAACGTTCACTTACATAAAAAAAATAACACTAATCTCTCTGTGGTCAGATATGAGCACACAAAGTATTCCTTTTGATCTTGGGTAAGTGGTAGCTCAGCGGTTAAAATAGTGATCAGAAGGTTGAGAGTTCAAATCCCACCACTACCGAGCTGCTGCTGCTTGGCCCTTGAGCAAGGCCCTTAACCCTCAATTGTATAAATGAGATAAATGTAAGACAGCCTGGATAAGGGTATATTCCAAAAGCTGTAAATGTAATGTATTTAGGTGGATATAGGCAAATTACTTTACAGCCTTTACTATATTCTCTTTCAGAATGCTAAGAAACCTAATCCTCAACCTTAAGTATGTAGAGATGACCTTCACAGGCTTCAAAATCCTGTTGGCTTGTTTGTTATGAATACCTCCCTGGATTTAACCTGAGTAGTTATGGGAATTCCTTCATTAGCTGTCATTACCAGGAGCAGTTGTTCAGACAGCTCTTTCTGCCCCTGTCAACAGTCTGAGAGTCCTTCATCAGCTCTTTTCACCAAGCAGAGCACCATGATTGGAGTAGAAGCTTGGTTGTAGTGACCTTCAAGTTGGGATATTATTGGAAAAAGCAGAAATGGTGGTGATGGTTGAATAAAGGGGTGATCACTGTGTCAAGATGTCAGCATCCAGTCCACCACATCTTCTCAATGTCAGACAGAGGGAGAAAGAGAAAAGATTCACTTGAACAGTTTAAACCCAGGGTGCTTTAGCAAGAGAGAGTGCTTTGATAGATGGAGTAATATCTTACACAGTTATCATAGGATTTTATGATGACAAAGTGGTCCGCTTAATCCCAAATGAATTCATCCTTCTCCTGGAAATTGACAGCTTGCATTAGTCAATTAATGTTGAATTACTTATTTCTAACCAAACAGAAGAGGAGATGAAACAGGCTGGGAAGAACTAAACTTCGGTCCTGAAGAATTTAAATGCATGCTAATATATTATTTATTAATCATGGAAGCCTTGATATATAAGATACGTCTCTCTTGACCAAGTCTTGTTATGTGGTGTTAACCCTGGGGTTGAACCTGTGAAGGGGGGAAAAAAAAAACAGCTGCTGCACACTGCAATGCTTTGGGTCTATGTGAGTGCATCAAATATTTGGACAGGTTCAGGCAAGCCCATGGTCCATGTTTTGTTGTCAGGGACAAGTGTTACTCAGGCTGTTCCTGCAAAATGAAGAGAACAATGACTTGATGGATTTTTATTCCCTTTGTCAACTAGATATGGCTTAGGCCACCTGTGAGTAAGACATATTCTGCAGAAATTAAGATTTTATTTAAACCGTTTTCCATTGTCACAGATTATTGTTAAGGTGATCTCAAATTTAATGCTGGATCTATTCAGATCTCAGTCAAAAGCAAGAAAAACAACATGTCTCAGATGTCACCTTACTCTAGGCTATGAATCAATGTGTTATTGACTGTTCTTGACTTATATAATTCAGAAAAAAAAAACCTCAGGCAGTAATATTTGTGCATTAACTAAAACAAACCGGTAAACCTACTATACTTGGAAACATTTCTTTTTGTATGTCTGTAGTCCAAAAAGCTATATGATGCTATTGATGTACCTATTTTTCAACACCAGTTCTGAAAAAGTTGGGACAGTATGAAAAATTTGCATGCATTTGAAAATTGAATTCACCTTGTATATACTGAAAACACATTAACACATTATTTGATGTTTTACTTTGTGAATTTAATTTTTTTTATAAAATATATACTCATTAAATGAATATATAAATGAATCTTATGAGTGCAACACACTCCAAAATAGTTGGGACAGTTAAACAGTTCACAGTTGTGTAACATCACCTTTTTTTGTAATAACACTTATTAAGCATTTGGGCACTGAAGACACCAGTTGGTTAAGTTTAGCAAGTGGAATTTCCCCCATTCATCCATTATGCATTTCTTCAGCTGCACAACTGTACAGGGACTTCATTGTCTTATCTTGCACTTCATCATTATGAAGCGCAAAATAAAGCAATGAAGTCCCCGCCACACATTCTCAATCTGAGACAGGTCAGGACTGCAGGCAGGCCATGCTAGCTTATGCTACCATGTGCTTGTAATCTGGGCAGAATATAGTTTGGCGTTTTCCTCCTGGAAAATGCAGGGACATCCCTGGAAAAGACATCTGGATGGCAGAATATGTTGTGCCAAAATGTGTATATATCTTTCTGCATTAATGGTGCCCTCACAGATGTGCAAGTTGACACACCCCCATACCATGACAGATGCTGGCTTTTGGACCTGATGCTGATAACAGCTTGAATGGTCCTTTTCCTCTTTGGCCCGGAGAACACGATGGCTGTTTTGTCCAAAAACGTTTGAAATGTTGACTCGTCAGACCACAAAACACGATTCCACTGTGCCACTGTCCATCTCAGATGAGAGAAGTCGGCGACACTTCTGGACAGTGTTGATGTATGGCTTCTGCTTTGTTTAGAAAAGCCTTAACTTGCATCTGTGGATGCAGTGGCGAATGGTGTTTTCTGACAAAGGTTTACCAAAGTGTTCCCAAGCCCATGTCAGGATATACATTACAGACTCATGACAGTTTTTAAGACAGTGCCAGCTTAGGGATCAGAGATCACACGCATTCAGAAGTGGTTTTTGGCCTTGCCCTTTATGCACAAAGATTTGACCAGTTTCCTTGAATCTTTTAATTATATTGTGCACTGTAGAAGGGAATGTTGTTCTCAAAGTGTATTATTTGCTGATGTATGCACTGGATAAAGCATACTTTTCTGAGGTTCAACATGAGCAAAAAGCTCTTCAAGTGGGCAAGAACAACATCTCAATGTTGAACCTCCAGTTCACTGGATCATGCTAGAATTAATGAGTCATCCAGGTAGTTTAGTACATGGATGCCCCGGAGTCACAATGGAGTCAGAATGACATCCATGCGCTTTGTGAAGGTGCGAGGGGATAAAGCTAGCGCGAAGGGAAGAACCCGATCTTGATATGCGTTGCCTCCAACGTAAACCTCAGGAACTTTCTGTGACTGGGTGATATTTCTATGTGGAAATATGCACCTTTTAGATGTATCATCACAAACCAGTCCTCAAACTGAATCTGTGGAACGATAAGTTTGGACGTCAGCATCTTGAACCTGTACTTCCGAAGAGTACAGTCCAGATGACGCAGATCTAAAATTGGCTGCATACTCAACTATTTTTTGCGGACCAGGAAATAAAGGCTGGGAAAACCTCCCTCCCTCAGGGAATGGGGTACATGTTCTATGGCCCCTTTGTGCAAGAGGGTTCTTACTTCGGGTGCTAACATCAGGCTCTGGTCTGTGCTGACCACTGTGGTGAGCACACCTCTGAACCAGGGGGTCGAGCTCTAAACTGGACCTGGTAACCCTTTTCTATGGTAGACAGAACCCATGGAGACACATTTGGCAGTAGTTTCCACGCTGCCAGACAGTCTATTAGTGGCGTTAACTATTCCACATTCTGTTGGAGAAAGCATCAGATTTTCGTTGCCTTATGACAGCTCACTGACCAGCGAACACTGAAAACTTGGGACAGCCTTGGCTAGGGGAGGCCCTACAGTAGCACTGGGGGCTAACTGCCCTAACAACCTCATGTGTCCTGATATGTCCCTCCATGGCGCCCTCAGGACCGCTCCTCTTTGTCTGCTTGGCCTTTATGACCATCCTCAGATCAGGCCTAGTAGCAGGCTGAGACTGTGGCCGCCCGGTTTCCCTGGCTGTCTGCGGGGGTTGGCGGGCTGCCATACTCACCTTCTGGGTTTCCCTTGCCCTAGCATTGTCCCGGGCTCCACTTGTGGATTCCCGGATGAACTCGACACAACAGGGAAGGACATATGGCGGTTGAATGCCGCCATATGTTGCGCTCACCCCGCAGGTCTGCTTGGTAGGCATGCAACATGGTCATTGTCTGCTGTGACCCACAAGCAAGACTACTACTGCATAGGCCTTGCCCACCAATACCACGGTGGCCTTACATGGTGGCTTGGATGGCAAAGCCGGCCCCCCTAAATTACCTGCCGTCGATGGAGAGAGGTAGCTCGTAAGCATCTCCTCCACCTTCAGCATAGCTAAATAGCCATGCGGTTCATTCCCCACAATGGCCGAATAGTCCACCATCGTGGGGTTACAAATACGGCTTATGCATGGTTTTCCCGCAGAAGCCTGATATTTTGTCCCGCATTCCTTGAAGAAAGGGGAGTTTTCTGCAGTGTGAGGGATTTCCTTTCACTGGGGAGAAAAAAGCTCATCCAGCCTTAGTAATCACTTCAAGCGGCTCTTTACATGCTGCTCTCAGTTTCTAGCACATCCTTCTGGTTCCTCGGAGTCAGAGAAGAATTATTACTATTATTTTTTGTGTGTGTTTTTTTTTCTTTTTGGCTTTCCATAGCGGAAGGAGGCGTCGCGATCCAAGCTCCAAAATCCAGCAGAGAGGCGGACCCTGAAGACAGAGCAAGAGATAGAGCAGCGCTCGTCTCCGGCTCCTCTTCCGGATCCATAAGAGATCCCCCAGACCTGAGACAGCTAGCTGCTTCAGCAGCGGCCGGAACAGATTCGCGAGGCTCTGAAACCCAACTCGCTTCAGCTTCCAAGAAGAGAGCGAGTCGCGAGCAGAGCTGCCTAATGTAGGCGTTACAATGCGCAGTCAGACCTATCGAGGGCTATGACCTATTACTGACCAGCAAAGTAGCATGAACATAGAGTAAAAATTGGAACATGGAACTTTTGCAACCAGCCAGGTCACCAGCATTCATTTCTGTATGGACGATGAGCAAAGAGGCAGATAGAGAAGTTGCTGCCGGTGGAGATAGCATAGCTGGAGTATGAGTATGAGTATGAGCTGAGTATGGCTATCTGATGCTGCTGCTCTCCAATGAGGCAGCCTTGTCCTGCTAACACCTGCTGCCATTTGAGGTTACCTGCTGCATTTAAGGGAAGGCAAAGTATTCTGTCAGGCAGCAGATATAGATGCAGGTGCAGATACAGTAGAGCTTTATTGAAGCTTGCAATCAAAGCCAATACACAATACAAAAACAGTGTCAAAATCCAGGCAAGGGTCAAGCAATGTACAAACAACATAAACTACTGCAATCAAGAGCAAGATGAGAAAAACAGAAATTGGATCAGAACCAGACAAACAATCAATAATCAAAGCCTTGGTATAGACCTATAGAAACACAGAGAGTGTAACATATACAGTATCTCACAAAAGTGAGTACACCCCTCACATTTTTGTAAATATTTGATTATATCTTTTCATGTGACAACGCTGAAGAAATGACACTTTGCTACAATGTAAAGTAGTGAGTGTACAGCTTGTGTAACAATGTAAATTTGCTGTCCCCTCAAAATAACTCAACACACAGCCATTAATGTCTATACCGTTGGCAACAAAAGTGAGTACACCCCTAAGTGAAAATGTCCAAATTGGGACCAAAGTGTCAATATTTTGTGTGGCCACCATTATTTTCCAGCACTGCCTTAACCCTCTTGGGCATGGAGTTTTGAGGGGACAGCAAATTTACACTGTTACACAAGCTGTACACTCACTACTCCTGAAACACAGTGGAGATTGAGCCTGGCCAGAGATGGTTGGATTTGGCAACTGAGGAAGCATCGCAGGAAGCAGTGTCCTTCGAGCTGATGCTATTCTTCTAATTTCTATACTTTAAAATATATATATATATATATATATAATTATTTACCTTACTTTACACAAATATAACTGACACTACTTTAGATAAAACAATCGTAACATTGCGCTGTCGCTAAATTTGATCAGTTCTTACAAACATCCGCGACTAGGTTGTAGCCCGCTAGCATCACCTTACCGTTAGCCTTGTTTACATTTCACATCTATCTCATTTACTGCTGTTTTGTTTAAAAAGCAAATATGTCTGTTGTTTCTCCGCTTTTGATTGCAGATGAGGATTCGCTCGAGCTGCACATGGTTCTGTTGGAACTGGTGGATGTGGAGAAACAGATCCGCGGCCTACTCGACAAGCAGGCCCAGCTGCTGGAACGAAGAACTGTGCTGGAAACATCTTGTGCCTCTGCCTACACATCCAAGGTAAGCACGCAGCGTGGTATTACCACTCCCAGCCCCTCTACGCTGTGTGTTTCTCTGTGCAGGGGCCATGCACCCAAGACTTTTCCAGCCGAGGCCTCCGTCACACCAGCGCCGACTCACCACGGACCTTGGGTGCACCAGCTGCGAAAGGCGAGAGCCATACCCCGGGTGAGGACCTCTTCACCTCCGGTGTTCAAGATCCCAATCAGGAACCGCTTCTCCCCTCTCCGTCAGACCAGACCTAATGCTGTGATCGTCGTGTACTCCATTGTGCGAAACGTCCGCATTGCTTCAACAAAGGGTAAGGTGCACACACATTGTTTTTCTGGTGCTCATGTCCTTGATGTCGCTGAGCAGGTATCCGGGATCCTGAAGAAGGACGAGCGAATTGGATTGGTTGTGCTGCACACGGGGGCGAACGACATCAGGCTGCGGCAGACGGAGGTTCTGAAGAGGGACTTCGCCAGCCTGATCGAGACGGTACAAGGCAGATCACCCACCGTGAAGATCATTGTCTCTGGACCTCTTCCCACATACAGATGTGGAGCTGAAAAGTTCAGTAGACTTCTAGCTTTAAATGACTGGTTAGTTTCTTGGTGTACTGAACAGAATCTGGTGTTTGTTAATAACTGGAATCTGTTCTGGAAGTGTCCTAGGTTGTTTCGTCCTGATGGCCTGCACCCCAGCAGCCTCGGAGCGGAACTACTGTCAGACAACATCTCCAAGGCGCTACACACCAAGTGACTGCCTACCATAAGTACATCTTCCCACAATAACAACATTCATAATAAGCAATGTTCAATTAATAGTCCAACACCTGTAGTACATACTATAGAGACTGTGTCTGTTCCCTGAGCTATACAAGTACATAGAAAATTTTGAAAATTAGTAACGTAATTAACATAAAATTAGATCATACTGATTGCACATCCAGCACCTTTATTCTGAAGCTAGGACTATTAAACATTAGATCTCTTGCGTCTAAGGCTCTTATTGTTAACAAAATCATTACTGATCAGGAATGTAATTTAATGTGTTTAACGGAAACTTGGATTAAACCAAACGAGTACATAGCATTAAATGAAGCCAGTCCTCCTGGATACAGTTATGTACATCAGCCTCGTTCAACTGGTAGAGGAGGAGGTGTTGGTCTCATCCATAGTCAAAATCTAAGTGTCACACAAAAACCTAGTCATAAATTTTTATTTGAAATATTTTGAAATTCTTTATACCAGCATAACTTATGTAGCCACAAAAAATAAGTCAATTCCTCTAATTATTATTTACAGACCCCCAGGGCCATATACTGAATTTCTTAGTGAATTTGCAAACTTTATCTCAAACCTGGTTGTGTCTGTAGATAAAGCATTAATCGTCAGTGATTTTAATATTCATTTTGATAACCTGGAAGACCCTCTGAGAATAGCGGTTGTGTCCATTTTAGATTCAGTAGGGATTATTGAGAATGTAATCGGACCTACTCATAATGGTGGTCACAGTCTTGACCTCATACAAACATATGGATTAAATATAGAACATATTGTAATTTTTCCACAGTCTGAAGTTGTCTCAGACCATTACCTTATCTTGTTCATAATAAGCATTGATCATAATATTTCCACCTCACCTCGCTACTGCGTAAAACGTACTTTCACATCAGCTACTGCACCGAGCTTCATAAATAATCTCGCAGAGACATCAATTAGATTTGGATCACCGTCTGATCCGATAGAACTCGATCAGGCCACTGAATGCTTAGAATCAAGACTCCGCTACATGCTAGATAGAGTGGCTCCACTCAAAAGAAAAATAATTAGAGAGAAAAAACTAGCACCCTGGTATAACGATCAAACGCGTACCTTAAAACAGACCACTCGACAATTAGAACGTAAATGGCGTCAAACCAAATTGGTAATATTTCAAACAGCATGGGAGGAGAGCCTACTGAACTATAGAAAATCTCTTAGCGATGCTAGAAAAGTCTATCTCTCCACCTTTATAGGAGACAACAAAAACAATTCTAGATTTCTATTCAACACAGTAGCAAAATTAACTAAGAATAAAACCACTACAGAAAGAAACACACAATCATTACATAGCAGCGAAGATTTCATGAAATTTTTCATTGGTAAGATTGAAAATATTAGATGTGAAATTCAGGCTATTAAATTAAAACCAGACAGTATTATAACTAACCCATTAGATGATAATATAGCAATATCTGATCAATGTTTAGAATGTTTTGCTCCCCTTAGAGAGACCGAACTAGCTTCATTAATCTCTTCAGCAAATTCATCAACTTGCATACTAGAGCCTGTACCTACATGTTTCTTTAAACAGATTTGTCCTGGAGTAATTGAACCACTTTTAAGTATAATCAATTCTTCCCTTAGCACTGGCTATGTACCTAAATCACTTAAATTAGCAGTTATTAAACCACTGATTAAAAAACCTGACCTTGAACCCTCTCAACTTTCCAGCTATAGACCAATATCAAATCTCCCCTTCATCTCTAAGATCTTAGAAAAGGTTGTAGCACAGCAGCTATGCTCGTACTTGCATAGGAATAACATTCATTCATTAAATGTATCAGTCAGGATTTAGACCTCATCATAGCACAGAGACAGCATTAGTTAAAGTAGTAAATGACCTACTACTGGCCTCTGATCAGGGTTGTGTCTCGCTACTTGTGTTACTTGACCGTAGTGCAGCTTTTGATACTATAGATCATACTATTCTCCTTGACAGATTAGAAAATGTTTTTGGCATTAAGGGAACAGGCCTCTCCTGGCTCAGGTCTTATCTGACCGATCGGTATCAGTTCGTAGATGTAAATGGAGACTTCTCCACGCGTAAGGAGGTTAAATTTGGTGTTCCACAAGGTTCTGTTTTTTTCCCACTGCTTTTTACTTTATATATGCTACCTCTAGGTCAAATTATTCATAAACATGGAATTGGATTCCACTGTTATGCTGATGATACACAGTTGTATGTTTCAGTGAAGCCAGAGGACAGACAGCAGCTTAGTAAAGTTGAAGAATGTGTAAAGGACATTAGACGTTGGATGCTAACTTCCTTTTACTTAATTCTGATAAGACAGAAATACTTTTATTAGGACCACGTGTAGCTAGAAGTAAGCTTTCTGATCACATGGTTACTCTGGATGGTCTATCTGTTTCATCATGTGCATCAGTAAACGACCTTGGTGTGATTATTGACTCCAGCCTATCATTTGATGCTCATGTAGATAATATTACTAGGATAGCCTTCTTTCATCTCAGAAATATTTCTAAGATAAGTTATATATTGTCACTACATGATGCAGAAATATTAGTTCATGCTTTCGTCACCTCTAGACTAGATTACTGTAATGCCTTACTGTCTAGATGTTCCAGTAGGAGCATAAACAAACTCCAGTTAGTCCAGAATGCAGTCCTAACTAGAACCAGAAGATACGACCACATCACCCCGATTTTATCAACACTGCATTGGCTCCCAGTGAAATCGCGCACTGATTATAAAATACTATTATTAACCTATAAAGCACTAAACGGTTTCACGCCACAGTATCTAAGCGACCTTTTGGTTTTCTATGATCCGCCACGCCTACTTAGATCAAAAGATGCAGGCTATCTGACGGTATTTCGAATAGCGAAGGCTACAGCAGGGGGAAGAGCTTTCTCTTATAGAGCCCCACAGTTATGGAACAGTCTTCCAATTAGTGTTCGGGACTCAGACACAGTCTCAGTGTTTAAGTCTAGGCTTAAAACGTATTTGTTTACTCAAGCCTACCCTGACTAGACTTTCTATTATGCTGAGCACAGTCCTAATAGTCTCTTCTCTCCCTCTCTCCTTCTGCCGAGCCACACACAATTTTATGGAGATACTAGAGATCCTGATCCTTTCTGCTCTCCGGACCTGCCTGATCTGTTTCGGATGTCCTACCTCTGGATGGAGCTCTCATCTACTCCAATTCCAGATTGCTGGGACTACGGCTGCTTCTAAGGCCAAACAGATTTCATATAAATCCATAATGAACTTTTTCACACTATCTGTTGTTACCCAGATGAGGATGGGTTCCCTTCTGAGTCTGGTTCCTCTCAAGGTGTCTTCCTCTTAAAACATCTTACGGAGTTTTTCCTTGCCACCGTCACCACTCAGTGGCTTGTTCAGTTGGGATAAATTCGCACCTTTAATATCTGTATACCGTGTTGATATTTCTGTAAAGCTGCTTTGAGACAATGTCTATTGTAAAAAGCGCTATACAAATAAAATTGAATTGAATTGAATTGAACTACTTTACATTGTAGCAAGGTGTCATTTCTTCAGTGTTGTCACATGAAAAGATATAATCAAATATTTACAAAAATGTGAGGGGTGTACTCACTTTTGTGAGATACTGTACTTCGTGAAGTTAGTGTTGTTGGAATGTTCTTATATACTATTGGTGAATGTGAGTCTGTGATGGCATTTTTGTAGGCTGCATTGTGTTCTGAGAACTGTAGTTAGATGCTGATTCTGGTTTTGACATAACATTGACTCTCATGTATCAAGGAGGGAACTCTGGACTTCATTTCCCAGCAGCCACTGCACCATACTACATCATTGTCACATGACCACCTGCACCTACACCTATCACATTTCTGTTTAACGAGCACTCCTATATATAGCCACTGTTTGTACTGCTTCCTTGTCTTACGTATTGTCTAACTTGACCTTTGTCCCTGTACCATGTTTTGTTTCTTAGTTTATGTTTAGGCTTAGCCACAGTATTTTGCCTAGTTATCTTAGTGTCTTTTGTAGTTTGTTGGGTAACTTGTTATTAAATGTTTGAAAATCTGCGATTGCTTCCAGAATCATTTTGTAACGTGACATTGACAAGATAATACACAACATAATCTTCCTATCAAAGAATGTGGCACACTGATTTTGTGTCAGTGGTCATTTCAACAATTTTGGGCTCTGCCCATAAATGCCTCTAGTGCCCCCATTGGGTCAAAGTTCAAGGTACACAGGAACAAAATCATTTTTCCACATTAATCCTTGGCTCATGTCGATTTCAAAAGACCCCATTTCCGCCATATTGGACTTTCTGCAATTTTGAGTCGAGTTTTTTGAAAAACTTTTAGAATTTTTTAAATATTAATCTTCACAAATGTTATCAGAAAAGTACATTATATATATATAAGAGCATCAAACTTGGCAGACACCTCAAGAATTATGTCTTGAAAGACTGTCTGGGTTACGCATACTCCCTGAGAAGGGAACAATACCTTATGTTTAGCGTTACACTATGGGAGCACCCTTGGGCGCGTGACCGGTATCTTAAGCTTGTGTAAAATCATGCCTCTATTTATAGGCCTGCCATGATCAGGTGACGTGGCAATTAAGCACGTCGTGTGATATATATAGGGCACCTGTGAACCATGCCGTCAGCCTCTATTATCTGAAGCAAAGATGAATTCACAGGCCTGCCCTGGTATGACAAAGCTACGCAATGTCTCATTCCCTTCTCAGGGAACAGGGACGTTCCCTTTCAAAGGGAACTTCGAAGTTGCGCTTAGCATAACAGTATGGGGACGAGAATACCCACTCCGTCATACTGACGGCATGGCCTGTTCAAAAAGACCCAAGCCAGAGGGTCAATGCAAGACACTCGAGCACTCAGCTGCTCCGATTTACGCCACTGGCTGGAGCAGTGTACATAAGAACAGAGAGCCCTTACTGGACACAGCAGGTGCATCCGCTCTTGTTCTGGTGTGAGGAATGGAGGAGGGCAGAAAGCCTGCAACACCACAGGGTAGGCAGCCAATGTAGGCACCTTAGGAATATAATACAGCCTAGGACAGAGGAAGGCCTTGGCTAATCCAGGGGCAAAGTCAAGGCAGGAAGAGGCAACAGAGAGAGCTTGTAGATCTCCCATGTGCTTGAGAGATGTCAGGGCCAGCAGAAGAGCTACCTTTAAATTCAGAAGCTTCTCAGAGGCTGACTCTAAGGGCTCAAATGGGGCCCCTGACAGACCTTCCAAGACCACAGAAAGGTCCCAGGAAGGTATGCGCGGCATGCAGATGGGCCTCAGCCGGCTGACACCATGCATGAACCTCGAAGTTAGAGGATGTTGCCCCACAGAGGCTCCATCAACAGGGGAATGGCTGGCCGAAATGGTGGCCACATAAACCCTGATTGTAGAAGGAGTCAACCCTGCTGACAAACGTCCTTGTAAGAACTCCAGGACTGTAGCTATTGTGCAGTTCACTGGGTCTAGCTGATGTTCCTCACACCACAAGACAAAAAGTCGTCACTTGAGCGCATATAATTTCCTTGTGGATGGTGCTCTAGCGTTTAACATGGTCTCTACAACCTCAGTTGTAATACCAGAGTCTATGAGCTGGTGCCCCTCAGGGGCCAGACCCACAGTTTCCATAGTTCTGGCCAAGGGTGATAAATCCACCCTGCGGCTTGAGACAGTAGATCCCTGCAGATGGGAATCTCTCAAGGAGTACCGTCGAGCAGGGAAATTATCTCCGAGAACCATAATCGTGCTGGCCAATGAGGTGCTACTAGCAGCAGACGTAGACGGTCTTGGTGAACTCTCGCTAGAACTTGTGGGAGCAGAGAACGATCGGGGGAAAAGCATATAGACGGGACCATATGGACTCCACCACTTGTGGATGGAGCCTCCAACCCCCGGGCCTCAACCCCTGCCTTGACAGGATGTCTGCCTCCACATTCCGGCTGCCCGGAATGTACATTGCACTCACTGACAAGAACTTTCCCTCTGCCCAGAGAAGGATTAGTTGTGCCTGCCTGAACAGGGGGTGTGAACATAACCCTCCCTGGTGGTTGATATTTGAGACCACCGCTGTGTTGTCTGACACAACTAACACATTGTGACCTCTCAACTGAGGAAGAAAGAATTTCAGGACTAGGAATACTGCCCGCATCTCTAGGCGATTTATATGCCACTCCAGATGAGGGCCGCTCCAAAGACCATGTGCTGGACGGCCATCTAAGCGTGCACCCCAGCCCGTGAGGGAGGTGGTTATTACCTTTTTGCGATAAGGAGACGCCCCTAGAGTGTGACCCAAGGCTAGAAACTGCGGACACCTCCAAATCACCGCGTGACACTGATTACTCTCAGAAGTTTCATCCTCGGATGAAACCCCCGACTTTTCAGCCACCACTAAAATGGTCTCATGTGCAATAGGCCCAACGGAATGACATTGGGTGCTGCTGCCATAAGGCCCAACAGTCTCTCGTAGAGGCTGGAGGGGATGCCCAGACCCAGCTTTATCTTGCTCAATGTTGATAGGATCGATCCTACGCATGTTCAGGATAGAAACGCCCTCATCATAGTAGAATCCCATATAACCCCTAAAAAGTTGTCCTCTGCACTGGAGAAAGCATACTTTTCTTGAGGTTCAACCTGAGCCCCAAGCTCTTCATGTGAGCGAGAACAACATCTCGATGTTGAAGCGCCAGTTCCCTGGATCATGCTAGAATTAACCAGTCATCCATGTAGGATAGTGCATGGATGCCCTGGAGTCACAACGGAGCCAGAGCAGCATCCATGCACTTTGTGAAGGTGCGAGGGGATAAAGCTAGCCCAAAGGGAAGAACCCGAAATTGGTATGCGTTGTCTCCAAACGTAAACCGCAGGAACATCCTGTGTCTGGGCGATATTCCTATGTGGAAATATGCATCTTTCAGATCTATTGTCACAAACCAGTCCTTGAACTGAATCTATGGCACGATAAGTTTGAGCATCAGCATCTTGAACCTGTATGTCTAGAGAGTACGGTTCAGATGACACAGATCTAAAATTGGCCGCGTACTCTCATCTTTTTTGCGGACCTGGAAATTACGGCTGTAAAAACCTCCCTCCCTTAGGGAATGGGGTACATGTTCTATGACCCCTTTGTCCAAGAGGGAACTTACTTCCAGCACTAACGTTGGGCTCTGCTCTGTGCTGAGAACTGTGGTGGGAACACCTGTGAACCGGGGGGTCGAGCTCTGAACTGGACCCGGTAACCCTTTTCTAATGTAGACAGAACCCATGGAGACACATTTGGCAATAGTTTCCATGCTGCCAGATGGTCTTTCAGTGATGTTAGCTTTTCCACATTCTGTTGGAGGGAAAGCATCAGATTTCCGTTGCTCTGTGACAACTCGCTGACCAGAGAAGGCTGAAAACGTGGGATGGCCTTGGCTAGGGCAGGCCCTACAGTAGCACTGGGGGCTATCTGCCCTGACAACCTCATGTCCCCTGATACGTCTTTCCGTGGCCCATCAGGACCGGTCCTTCTTTGCCTGCTTTGCTTTTATGATCATTCTTACATCAAGCCTGTTAGCAGGCTGCGGGTATGGCTGCCTGGTCCCCCTGGCTCTCCGCGGGGGGAGGGGGCCCGCCACACTCACCTTCTGTGCGTCCCTCGCACTAGCGCTGGCCTGGGCTCCACTCATGCACCAGTGAACTCGACACGATGGGAAAGGAATTGGCTGAACACCACCATTTGCTGTTTTGCCTCGCGAATCCACTTGGCAATGGCATTAACCATGCCGCTAAACAGGCCAGAATGTTTAACACGGGCATCCAGCAAGGAGACCTTATCTTTGTACCCCATCCCTAAGAGGTTGAGCCATAGGTGCCTCTCCGCCACAACCAAGCTACCCATTAAACAGTCAATATGACGGGCCGTTTGCTTGGTCGCCCGGAGAGATAAATCTGTGGCACGGCACAGCTCTGCCACTGCCTCGGGCCCAATTCCCACCCCAGTATCGAGCTCACTCAGCAGGTCTGCTTGGTAGGCCTGCAACACTGCCATTGTATGCAGTGATCCACAAGCAAGACCTGCTGCCGCATAGGCTTTGCCCACCAACACCAAGGTGGCCTTACATGGCTTGGAAGGTAAAGTTGGCCTCCCTAAATTACCTGCCGTTGATGGAGAGAGGTGGCTCGCAAGCACCTCCTCCACCTTCAGCACTGCTAAATAGTCATGCTGCTCACTCCCCATGACGGCTGAGTAAGCAGAAGTCACCGGGTTATAAACACGGATAGTGTAAGGTTTTTCTCCAGAAGCGTGATATCTCATCATGCACTTCTCGAAAAAAGGGGAGTTTTCTGCATTGTGAGGGAGATTTATATTCTTTATATCACTTTATATATTTATATCACTGGAGAGGAAGCGCTCATCCAGCCTGCTACGAGCCACTTCCTCTTCCCCGGGCCAGCTTGAGAGCTGCTCTTGGTTTTTGGTGCAATGGCACCCTCTACCAATTCCTCAGAGTCAGCGAGGGTGTTTTGGCTTTCCATAGGGGAAGGAGGAGTCGCGACGCGAGCTCCAAAGTCAGGCGGAGAGCCAGACCTGGAAGACAGAGCAAGAGATAGTGCAGCGCTTGTCTCCGGCTCCTCTTCCAAATCCAAATGGCTGCCTCGGCAGAGACCAGCCCAGATCCGCGAGGCTCTGAAACCCAACTCCCTTCAGACGAGAAGAGAGCAAGATGTGAGCGGAGCTGCTTAATCATGAAATGTTCACAATGCTGACAGACAGACCCCTCGAGGGCTGCCGTTGCATGTTCCACACCCAAACACTTCACACAGAAAGCATGTCCGTCTCCTCTCGTGATGAAACGGGAGCAAGGCATAACATACTTTCTGAATTCTTTCTTGCTCATTCTTTCTTTCTCTTTTCTTTTCTTTTTAAAAAGGGATAGAAAAGTTTCGAGATTTTGAGAAAATATAGAGTAGAAATGAAGCGTCTTTTTGTCACACAAACAACTGAGATGCAGTCTCCCTGAATATAATAAGGCTGACGGCGTGTTTCACAGGTGCCATACAAATATCATGCGACACGCTTAATTGCCACGTCACCTGATCATGGCAGGCCTTTAAATAGAGGCCTGATTTTAGAGAAGCTTCAAATACCGGTCACGGGCGCAAGGGCGTTCCCATACTGTTATGCTAAAAGCACCAACGAAGTTCCGTATGATATGGAACTTCTTAAGTTCACTGGGTGGTGCTATAATATGGAAAAACATGTTTTTTTCACTTACTTTGAAGTGTTTGGTTTTGCACCAGAATTCTTGTTTTCATTGATTCCTTGGAAGCTTCTATGGGCAGTTGATAAAATTTACAGCCTTCAAATTTGCCACTAGGTTATCTTCAAACTAAGCTGCACAAAAGTTATTAGAAGGATTTTTGATATTCAAAACCATTTGACCATGGTGATATTTTGAAAATGCACACATGAATTCACAAAACCATGTAAAAAATACAGGTTTATCAAAAAAAAAAAAATCTTTGTTAATATAGATGTGCAACAATTATTGACACCCTTTTAGTCAATGTATGTGTTACCTGTCTCAAATAGCTCTAAGTCTTCACCTAAAAAGCCTGATGATATTGGAGAATACATGGCAAGGGATCTGAGATCATTCCTCCATACAGAATTTCTCCAGATCCTTCCAACTTTGAGATCCACTGGACTCTCCTCTTCAGTTCACCCTACAGGTTTTCTATGGGTTTCAAGTCAGGGGACTGGGAGGCCATGGCAGGACCTTTTTGCTCAGTAAACCATTTTTGTGGTGATTTTGATATATGTTTTGGATCATTGTCTTGCTGGAAGATCCAACTACAGCCCATTTTAAGCTTTCTGGCAGAGGCAGCCAGGTTTTCATTCAAAATCTGTTATTATTTATGATATTTGATAGAGTCCATGATTCCATCTTCTCTTAAAACAGCCCCAAAACATTAAAAAGCCTCCACTATAGACCATAGAACCCAGTCCCATTTGAAGTTCCAGTAGTGTCTGGCAAACTGAAGAAGCTTGAGTTTGTTTTTGGATGAGAGTAGAGGCTTTTTTTCTTGAAACCCTTCCAAACAACTTGTGGTGACGTAGGTGACTTCAGATTGGTGTTTTGGAGACTTTATGATCCCAAAATGCAACTAACTTCTGCAATTCTCCAGCTGCGATCCTTGGATATTTTTTGGCCACTCAAAACTATCCTCTTCACAGTATGTTGAGACAATATAGACAATATAGCCTATGTGTTACCTCATATTTATACACCTGTGAAACAGGAAGTTATGGTTGAACAATTTCCTGTTCCTCGTCACCCAAGTGTAGTATAATAATAATACTAATAATATAAATGGGAATATACTTCAAATATATTTTTCTCATAAGAATTCATAGAGGTGCCAATAATTGTTGCACACCTCTATTTCACAAAGAGTTATTTTGGGATAAACCTGTGTTGTGTTTTCAATTGTTTAGTATCCATAAGAACAGAGTATTTTTGTGAATTTTTTAAACAAATGATCACAAGTTTTAACATTAAAGACAATTATTCACAGCCCTCTTTACTCATATATATCAAGGGTGCCAATATTATTGGAGGGCACTATATGTTCTCCTGAGGGAGAACAAAACATTCATTTGGCCCCAAACTGGTGTTATGTAGTGATTGACTCCTCAGTAGCTGCTTGCAGTTATGTATTATACTGTTGGCTTGAAAGAGACAGAATTCTATTATTAATAATAATAATAATAATAATAATAATAATAATAATAATAATTTTGGATTAACATTTTCCAGCAAAATTTCTGACCATCTCCTCCAAAGGCCTTTAAACTTACATCCACCAAACACATCTACATTTCACACATCTGACTTATATCCAATTAGGTTGCTTGTGATTTTCTAAAAATCTGACACTGCATAAAATATATAAATGCATCAAAATTAATGTTGTTGTTAATCATTGACATATCAAGACTGTAATGATCAAAGAAAAAAAATCTGCTTAGCATTTAGTATATGGAAAATAATTACTATTTTTGTTTCTTTCATTAAAAAAAATATGTTGCATTATGTAAACAAACCAGCATTTAAAGGTTTACAATTCTGAAAATGAATGAATGTTTGATAATTATGATTAAAATTGATGCTGGTAAAAAAAAAATAATCAATGTCTGAAAGGAAAAAAAAATATTCATATATAATATTTTTATGACAGTTTTTGGACATGGACATTCTTGTTCTCTGTTGACCTAGATGTAGCTTTTTTAATTGATGCACAAGGGTTAAGTGTTTGATTAAACCGTTCTACCAGCCCATCCATCTATGGATGATAAATTTGGATGATTTAATCTCCAACAATTCGTACAGCTCGCATAGTCTTCCTGACATGAATGATGTGCCCTGATCAGTCAGGATCTCTTTTGGGATCCTGATTTGGGAGATAATACCGAAGAGTGCCTCCGCAACATTGCCGAAGTATTGCGGAGAGGCACCGCTTCCGGGTATCGCGTTGCATAGCCCATGAAGCCCTTGTGTGGATCGATCAAATGGCCTGAGGAGGTCTGAGTACAAGTGCCCTGTGTCACTCGATATAACTTATCCTTCATAGTCAAAAAATAGGGGTGGGAGAGCGCAACACTGGTCTGGATCGGCTGGCCATCGATTACTCTCACTTGGTCGAAGTGTGTTAAGGGTCTCATCATGTGACTGCTACAAGAGAAAATCCCAGAGGATTTCTCCCTGACAGAGTTGATGCAGACGGCCCTGGCACTACCTCTCCCGCCAATGCTGTACACATTCTACACCCTTTTTCCTTACTGCAGGACACATCCTGAAACATTTCCTTGGCTAATGCTTGAAACCCCGACCAACTTATCTCCAGAATTAGTGGATGGGTGAGGTGAGGACTAACCGCTGCCTCCACTACATATTTTCACCCCAGAAATTTGATGACAATTGGCACTATAAGATACGCATGAACATCCCCGTTCACACACCTCACCTTCAACCATGCAGTACACAATGCCTCCCTTGAACCAAGCATTGGTGAATTGAGGTTTGGTTACAGCCTGAATCCCCCAATGCATGATATGTACCCCCTTGAACACACACCAGAATGCGGTACATGACAGCTCAATTGGGGGCTGCCTGCCATATATTGGGGAGCCAGACCATCGCTCCCACCTCCATTACGTGGCACTGGTCCTGGAAATGCCTAGGTTCCCCACAACACCAGCATGTCAGCCCAGACATTACTCCTGCACTTTGCTGCCCTGGATGCACCCACCTGGGGAGAAGAGGAGATGGACACAAAGAGAGAGAGGGGGAGGGAAAGAAGGAGTATGTGGCACAAGCCAAGTGGGAATAGGCCCCCGTCTTTGTGGTGCAGGGAGAAGGAAAGGGCGAGGAGGTGGAGGAGAGACATGAGGGCGAGAGAGAGAGAGAGAGAGAGAGAGAGGAAGAAAGGAGGGGCTCGCCTGCCCCTGGATATGCCGCCAGGTGGTCCTTGGGCAGCTGGCCCTCCTCCTTGAGTGACGCTGGATGGTTGTACTGGACCCACTCGATCATCCCTTCTGGAAGTCGGCCAACGAACTGCTCCAGCACCTCAAAAAAGTACTTTGATAAAGGTGTACCTCCTATCTGTGGATGTATGGTACTTACTATTGCATCCACAGATTATTCATCCATTTAATCTGCTCATTTTATGAAAATTTATCACTATGAACACCTGCAGTTATTTTCAACTTTTAAAAAATTCAATTAATCCTTTCTTTAACAAGAACAAATTATTTTAGCTTTTAGCTGTTTTAGCCTTTAACTGGATTTGTCAAGCCAACATAAAGTTTGTTCTCAACTTCACTTTCTATTTATGTTAGCTTGAAAGAGCCAACATTGTGTTTTTCTTAATCTTGTTTCTCTTATTATTATTATTATTATTATTATTATTATTATTATTATTATTATCCTCTCCTTAAATTCTTCCATTTTAACAGGTAAATTTTTGATGTAGAGCGATGAAACTTGGCAGGATCATAGATCCTATATGGGAATAGTGTAGTTGTACTTTTGGGAAGGATCGGAATTGCAGTTACTTCATGGGAATGTTCTGAACAGCTTTTTCCCCCTTGGAATATTTTCCCCAAAAGCCTTTAAAAACACAAGTAAATTGGAAAAGCCCCAAACTCAAATACAAATACTTATAAAAATGTAAGTGTTACGCCACGGCGAACTCACGGCTGCAGTTCACAACGTGTAGTGCCGCCCAGGGACATGGTGGAAAAGGACTACACTTCCCAGCCATGCCCACGCTCGAGTTCGCAGGAGTTCTGATTATGAACACTTGCACTACATCTAAAGTTATAAAAGGGCCGCGAGCGAGTCTCTTTCTTCCCCTGAATCCGCATCGCCGAGCGGTGAACAACCACGAGCTATTGTGTGCAGATTCCACTATCACAGTGACTGTGTTGACATTTTATGCCGTGTGAGAGAGCTCCAGTGGATTAAAGCGAGGGATTTGACCATCTCTGTTTTCCCTGACTACACAGCCAAGAAACACTGCTGTCTCATATTTTTTATGGAGACTTTGGGTGTGTGTGTTTGGGGGATTGTGAGAGTAAACAAAACATGCCAATGCTTTGAAGGATGTGAACTGGAACGGAGTAATGTTAGTCAATTGCGAATCTGTTTTTAGAGGATTTAAACCTAACATGGTGAACAAATTATATTATAGAATTCAGGCAATTTTACTGGGGTTATCTCATACAGTGTGGCAAGTAATAATCTGGAAAGACCTTTGTAATATCACAGTCTAAAACTGGATTTAAAGAGAAGCAAATCAGTAAATGAATTACATGAAAATGAATCACATGTAAATGAATCACATGAATATGAATCACACGAAAATGAATCACATGAAAATGAATCACATGTAAATGAATCACAAGAATATGAATCACACGTAAATGAATCACATGTAAATGAATCACATGTACATGTATCATATGAAAATGAATAAATAAATTAAAATGAGAGTAAATTGTCTGGATTCTCTGTTTCATCAAAACATTTTTGTCTAAAATTCTTATACTTTCACCTAGAAATTCCATTCAATCTTTAAACTGTTAAGCTCCCCCCTTTCTACAACCTCAAAATATCTAATAATTTCAAAATTTAGTTTTCAGATTATGAGTGTTTGTTTTGCCCCAAGAGCCCCATTCACTTCCATACAAAATCTGGCGCCATCAGCTTTGGCTTTTATTAAATGTTCATGTGTTTTTAAACAGCCATATATCAAACAATTCCTGCACAGTCTACACATTCTTTGCATCAAATCGATCAACAAAGTCTCCTTACACTCACCATGTCATTAGTTAAGTGATTTGGTTAATGTTTCCAGAATTCTGTTATTGAGAAAACGCAGTCTGCTGTTCAAATTTAGTAATAGACACCAATTAAAAGTACAAAAAGCACTGTTTTTCTGTTAAGCATTCTAGAATGTCAGAGAGGGCCAATCTCACGCAGGTGTGCCTGCACAGCTAGGCATTTATTCTCAAAGGTAATCCTCTGTTTATTTATTCACATGCATAAATACCACTACGCCTGCTAATTGCACAAAAGCCAAAAATTAAAAACCCAGTGTTTTTAACATTTTAACACTTTAACATAGCCTTTAGCCTTTTAACCTTTACACACTTAACTGTTTATATCAACCAAGTACATACACCACACCTTAGCACCCAAGTGAGTTAGCATATCAGCATTTTAGTATTTTAATGCTTTAACCTTTAAACATGTATCAACATTTGCAACCATTCACCATTTACACATTATAAACTTTTACCATTACCACTATGCTGCTAACTGCCACAAGATCCCAAAAATAAATGCCCCCCATATAATTTCCCCCTGACACCTAATTTAAATTATCTTTCTTAGTTTCAGACTGATAACACCGATCAACCATCTCTTCATATCCAGCTTTAAATTTTACCCTGTACTCCCATTCATTTTTTAAAGCACCCATAATCTGTGCTTTTGTTTGTCTGACAGACACCGTTTTTGCATGTAGTACCTCAAGGCAGACAGATAACCACTTATTCATACCCATAGTGTCTGTTTTCTGTTTGTTTTGTTTTTTTTCATTTCCCCATTTATTCCAAATTTCATTTTAACAGCACAATTGCAATTCCAGCAAAATATCAGACTTTCAGACAATCAGACAATCACAAAACACTACTTAAGTGATTGCTCATTCACAAGGTCTTCTGGAAGTATACACTCAGTTACATTTTGTCTCTGCCATTACCAAGCCTTGATACCTTGTTTGCTTATTCTGGTTTTTGACTTTGTTCTTGTTTTTGACCTGGTCTTTTTGTCTTGCCTTGCCTAGTTTGGACTGTTTGTCTGATTGCCTGACCTCTGCCTGTCTTTGTTTTTGATTTCTGTCTGATCCCTTGTACTTGTTATTTTATTAAACTGCCATACCTGCACTTGTTTCCATCCTAACCCTCATTTTTGTGACAGAATACTTCACCTCACTATAGATGCAGCAGGAAAACGGAAGAGATGCTAGGGAAACCAAGCAAACCGTCCCTGCTTTAGATTCAATCCAGTTACCCCAGTGGACTGTCATAGAGCTCTAAGATCTGTATGATGGTTTTTTGGCTACACTGAATATTTACTTGTTGACTGACAGTTCTATTTTGCGAGCCTAGCGGACCCCAAGCTAGCTGAGAAGCAACTGCTAGGAGTCACCTTGTCCTGGTTCTTTGGCCCAGCCTGCCAGTGGGCACAGCTGCTAGTGGCCAGGGATCCAGTAGACTTGAGAATGTAACTCAGTTTGTGGGACAATTCATGACGGCATTTGGAGTTCAGAATCCAAGGCCGACCTGGAACATCTTATGGTGGGTGGGGGGGGGCCTGGCAGATAAACCTGCCCTGCTGTTCACCACTTATTAAATGCAGGCAAACAGGGTGGCCCCCACAGCAGAGCTCCAGTCAGAGGTCAACATGGTGACCTTGGCCCTGAGCTACAGCCAGAGATCCATGAGGTGCTGTCCCTTGCAGAGCTCAAACTGGAGGTCAACATGGTGACCTCCTCTCCAGAGCTCCAGCTGAAGTTCAACGTGGTGACCTCAAACCCAGAGTTCAAGTCTGAGATCTAGGAGTTGGTCTCCCCTGCAGAGCTCCCGCCAAAGGTCAACGTGGTGACCTCAGCCCCAGAGCTCCAGCCTGAGACCCAAGAGGATGTCTCAGCTGCAGAGTTCCTGCCAGAGGTCAACAAAGTGACCTCATCCCCAGAGCCACAGCCCGAAGTCAACATGTCAACCTCCTCTCCAGAGTTCCAGCATGAGACCTATGAGGTGATCTTGCCTGCTGAACTCCCATCAAAGGTCGACGAGGCAACGTCCCACGTAACGTTCCTGTCTGAGGTCAACAAGATGGCCTCCCAAGCCATGTTCCTGTCTGAGGTCGACGAGATGGCCTCCCAAGCCATGTTTCTGTCTGAGGTCGACAAGACGGCCTCCCAAGCCATGTTCCTGTCTGAGGGCTACATCACGACCAACAAAGTTATGCTCATGCCTGAGACCGACCACACAGCCGACAAAGCCCTACTCCCACCTGAGTCAGCTGATACAGCGAACCAAGATCAGCCTGCAGAGTCGATGGAGTGCCCAGCCTCCCTGGTCAGCTGAGGATGTTTCTCTGCCTCCCATTGTGGCCAAGAGCTCCACTTTGCTTCCCTACTCTGCCTTGGATGTCACTATGCCAGGCTTCTTTACGTACGTCACTCCACTTTCCCATGGCACTGAGGACATTGCTCTGCCATCCTGCTCTGCTGAGCATGTTGTTCTGCTTCCTTGCTCCACAGAGGACATCGCTCCACACTCTAGAAAGGCCAATGACATGTCCCACCATGTCAAATCCCTGTATAAAGCTGATGACACAACTTCCCAAGCCTGGGTCTTGCCTAATGACCCCGGATAACTGGCCCCAACCCCAAGTCTGCTCCTCTAGAAACCTGCTACTTGTGGGACACTTGCTGTGACTGGGCAATATTTCTATGTGGAAATATGTGTTGTTTAGAGCTATTGTCACACACAAGTCCTCAACCTGGATCTGTGGAACGATAAGTTTGGGCATCAACATCATGAATTGGTATGTCCAAATAGTATGGTTCAGATGGCACAGATCTAAAATTGCCCACATACTCCCATCTTTTTTGTAGACCAGGAAATAACAGCTAAAAAACCTCCCTCCCTCAGGGAATGGGGTACATGTTCTATGGCCCTTTTGTCCAAGAGGGATTTTACGTCCTGCACTAACATCGGACTCTGCTCTGTGATGATTACTGTGGTGAGCACACCTCTGAGCACACCAGGGGGGGTTGAGCTCTGAACTGGACCTGATAACGCTTTTCCACAGTGGACAGAACCCATGGATACACATTTGTCAGTAGTTTTGATTCTGCCAGATGATCTTTTAATGACATTAACTTTCTGTTGGAGGGAAAGCATCAGATTTTCGTTGCCCTGTGACAGCTCACTTACCACGGATGACGCTGGCTAGGGGACGCCCTACAGTAATACTGGGGGCTAACTGCCCTAACAACCTCACATCCCCTGATAGTTCCCTCTGCATCCTATCAGGACTGCTCCTTCTTTGTCTGCTTGGCATTTATGATCATTCTCAGATCAGGCCTACTAGCAGGCTGTGACTGTGGCCACCTGGTCCCCTTGGCTCTCCACGGGGGAGGCGGGTCACCACACTCGCCTTCTGTGCCTCCCTCGCACTACTGTTGACTCAAGCAAACTCAAAACAACAGGGAAGCAACCAAGCTACCCATTGAATGGACGATATGATGGGCCAATTGCTCGGTCGCCCAGAGAGACAAATTTGTGGCACAGTGGAGCTCCGCCACTGCCTCGGGACCAATTCCCTCCCTGCTGTCCACCAAGCAAGAGGCAACAAGGAAGACCCAATGCTGCATAAGTTTTGTCAACCAAAGTTGGCTTACATGGCTTGGATGGAAAAGCCAGCCCCCCTAAATTTCCACCATCGATGGAGAGAGGTGGCTTGCAAGTGCCTCCTCCACCTTTGGCATAGCCAAATATCCATGCTGTTCATTCCCCATGATTGCCAAATAATCCAACATCACAGGGTTCTAAATTCAGCTATTGTAAGGTTTTCCAAAGTGCAATATTTCTTCATGCACTTATGGGAAAATGGGGAGTTTTGTGCAGTGTGAGGGAGATTAATATTCATTGGGGAGATAGCACTTGTCCAGCCTGCCACGAGCCACTTCCTCTTCTCTGGACCAGTCTAGATTAAGCTTCTCTTCAGCCCTAGCAATCACTTCAAGCAGCTCTTTGTATGCTTGAGAGCAGCTGTCTGTTTTTGGTGCAATGGGTCCCCCCTCTGGCTCCTCAGACTCAGAGAGGGCATTTTGGTTTTCCTTAATGGAAGGAGGAGTCCCGATGCATGCTCCATAATCTGGCAGAAAGCCGGTCCTTGAAGACAGAGCAAGATATAGAGCAGTGCTCATCTTCGGCTCCTCTTCCAGATCCATACGGGATCCCCACGACCTGAGCCGGCTGGCCCAGATCAGCAATGCCCTGATACCAACTCTCTTCGGCCATGAAGAGAGCGAACAGCGAGTGGATTAACCTGATTGTAAAGCGCTCACAATGCACACATCTAACCAGGCAGGCATATAAATAGGCATGATTTCATACAGACTTCAGATACTGGCCATGCGTGAGGGTGCTTCACACAGCATGAATCTCACGCAACATTGAGTTCCCTTTCAATGGGAACTGGGGTTACTGCAGGGTAGTGGGGAGGACCTAAAGAGATTTTTTGTTTGCTGGGAGCTTCTTGCTTGTGTCGGCTTTAAATTATACTGTTCCATTCTTTTTCATCAATAATTGAGCGCTATCATTCTAATTTGTTGTAGTTCCACTTTCCTTTCTGCCATGAATTTTTCAATGTGTTGAGTGCAGGATGTTTAGTCATTCTTCCTCCATCATTAGCTTTATTTGTGCTGTGTATATTACTTAGCTCTCTGATGGAGACACATCAGAGGTGCACATCCAGACTCTAGAGAGGGTTAGTGGAAGTGAGAACAGCATAGTTTCTGTAGCAGAAAGTCTGGAAGCCTTAGAGGGAGATTGCAATCCCCCATCTCTGGTATTAGGGCCCTCACAGTGGGATAAATGCGTGATGACTCTGTGACATAATCGCAACGCCAAAGCTAAGGCTTGCCCACAGGAGCACCACTCCTCCTCCATTTCACATTTCCAGCAGGTTTGCTCTCCTCAGTGAAGCACCTGCTGAGAAACCTGAAAGAGCTCTGGTTATAGGAGACTCTATCTTAAGGCACGTGAAACTAGCTAGGCCTTTAGGGGCTCCGGCAGCTTTAGTTTGGTGTAAACCAGGAGCCAGGGCACTGGACAAAGCAAGTAATTTTAGGGTCTTAGGAAATCACAGTTAGTTATTCATGTAGGAGCTAACGACATTTGCCTTTGTCAGTCAGAGGTTACGCAGAATAACTTTGTAGAGGTGGGTAAATTAGCGAAGGAGATGTCCAATGCAGTAATATGCTCTGGCCCCATTCCAATGTGGCATGGTGATGTAGCTTTCAGCAGGTTATGGTCGCTGAACTGCTGGATGTCCAGGTCCTGCTCTGAAAACAATGTGGGTTTCATAGATAATTGGAGTAGTTTTGAGGGCATGGCTGGCCTGTTGGGGCGGGACCGTATCCATCCCACTCGAGAAGGTGCTGCTCTAATTTCTTGCAGCATAGCACAGTCTTAGAACAGGCCTAGTTAATCAGTGACAAGCCAAGGTCAGGGAGCAGAAAATCAGGTTAAACTGACTATCTGCTAGCTGCACTGAGTCGTCACCTAGGTTCCACAATATTGAGACTGTGTCTGTTCCCAGGGCTAAACAAAAATGTTCAGAGATGATCAGAAATATTCAGAAAGTTTGCTTTAGTAATCTAATTAACATAAAATTAGATCATACTATATGCACAGACAGCAGCTTCGATCTGAAGCTAGGACTGTTAAATATTAGATCTCTTACCTCTAAAGCACTTATTGTTAATGAAACCATTACTGATCAGGAGTTTAATATAATGTGTTTAACAGAAATATAGATTAAAGCAAATGAGTACATAGCACTAAATTAAGCTAGTCCTGGATACAGTTATATACATCAGCCCTGTCTAACTGGCAGGGGAGGAGGTGTTGCACTCATTTATAATGATAATCTAGGTGTCATCGAAAAACCTAGTCATAAAGTCAACTCTTTATACTAGTATAACATAGGTAGCCACATATGTAGCAACAAAAATATAAGTCTACCAAGTCAATTTCACTAATTCTTATTTACAGACCCCAGAACCATATTTTGATTTCCTCGAACCTTGTTGTTTCTTTAGACAAAGCATTAATTGTTGCTGACTTTAATATTCATTTTGATAACTGTGAAGACTCTCTGAGAACAGTGGTTGTGTCCATTCTAGATTAGCTGGGCAGTTTCTGTGTATTTTCAGTGAAGGTACATGTTACTTCCTTGGTACTAACACAGGCTCCACACTTTATTTTAGGTGGGCAGTTTCCGTGTATTTTCAATGTAACACGTTACTTCCTTGGTACTAAAATTGTCTGAGTAGAAATCTTTTGAGTAAACATCTTTACAGTTTTTACATATCTGTAATACATATTACAGCATGTGAGGTGCACAAACTCAGCGAATGTAGAGTAGCCATAATGCGCTAAATGAGATAACTGAAAATCTATATTGGAGCATTCACTTACTAAGTTTTTTCAAAGTAAGAAGGGTTATGAAGAAATTAAGCTATCAAACATTTTATTGGTCCAATCTCCAACCATTTGTTTAACATATTATGCATTTGTAGCTTGACTATTAAATGGTTTGAATAATAAGTACCCTCATACTCCCATTTAAACACATTGTGGAAATGCATGAGCTACAATGTTTTATGTGTTTTATGTATTTAATTGTTTAAATATAAAATTATGAAAAAAAATATTTTTACATAAACTGCAGTGTTATGTCCATGGGGACGTATGTCCATCCATCCATCCATCTTCCACTGCTTACTCCTTGTTCAGGGTCGCAGGGGAACCTGGAGCCAATCCCAGGGAGCATCGGGCACAAGGCGGGGTACACCCTGGACAGGGTGCCAATCCATCGCAGGGCACAATCACATACACACTCATTCATACACTACGGACACTTTAGACACAGGGGAGGCAACCGGCGTACCCAGAGGAAACCCCCACAGGGAGAACATGCAAACTCCGCGCACACATGGCGGGAATCGAACCCTGGAGGTGTGAGGCGAACGTGCTAACCACTAAGCCACCGTGTATATATATATATATATATATATATATATATATATATATATATATATATATATATATATATATATATATTATTGTGTTCGCTAATTGTTATTAATAGTTTATATTGTAAATTATATTGTAAATAGCTTGTATTGTAAATAGTTGTATATAGTGCCGGGCTATGAGCGTTGGTTTTCTTTTCTCTTCGTTTGCTTTAAGCGTAATCTATTTTTAGAGAGTTTATGGTGGGATAACATGTAGGGAGAGGGATGTAATGTTACTGGGGGCAGGGGGAGGGGGGGATTATTAGGATTATTGCAGATTATTTGGATTATTGCGGATCATTCAGAAACGCGACACTTCACGGTTGTGAGTCATAACGTGCATCAGGTAGATGGTACGAGATGGCACAGACAGAATCGAGATTCCAAAAGGAAAGAAAACATGAAACAGAGTAGAGAGCAAGATGGGGATGACAGCTAGTGTGATGGAAATTATACATTTTTACTTTATAATAATTTTTGTTCAGTCTGTTCATGTTCATCAGTGAATAATGCCGCTTGAGATCATGTCAGGGAGATTAGTACAGAATGTTCTTTCCTCTTACAGTGACACAAACATATTATTGTCTTCAGAAGTATCTGCACATCTGCTAAGACAGATGTGCATATTTTTTTCGGCATGCATGTTAGTGAATGGGTGCTTTTACACCAGACGCAGCAGCAGTGAAGCGATAGTTTCGGCATAGCATCTAATTTTTTTTCAGCGCTGCTCGAGCTGCTCTCACTGAATTAAAGCAGCAGTACATGGTTGAAAGATTTAAATAAAGGTGAGTTGACAAAAAAGTACATATTGCAAATAAAAATATATTTGTAGATTAGTATATTTCATATCCAGTTAATTTTAACATATAAAAAAGATTTTATTATATATTACCAGGTTGATGTTCAATGATGAAGTAGAAATGCTTTTGTTTGTGGTGAGTGAATATGAGCCCAACAGGAGGTTTTTTAGAATTCAGACAATTAATTGGGTTAATATGAATTAATAACATTCAATAAGTTAAGAAATCTTACTTTAATCTTCAGATTTTAGTTAATGCGTTAATGTTAATTTGAGTAATGTGTTTTCTGTGCATGATACCAGTTACTTTGAAACTTGTTGAAATGGAGAGAATAAAGGTTTTATTTGCATTTATTTCACAATTGTGGAATTAATTATTATTAATTTAAAAGAAGGCATAAAAGGCAGAGCCACCAAACTATCGGTATCGGCCGATATCACTCTGAATAATCGGTTATCATATCGGCTGAGAAATTTAGTATATGTGCTTCTCTAGTAATAATATTAATAATTGCTTGAGTAAGAGTAATAAAGTATACAAGGAGAAGACTACTCAAGTGACTAATTACTAAGGATCTGATTAAAATCAAGGGAAAATCCTGAATTTCAGACTACATGGAGAACATCTGGGTTCCCTGAGAGGGGAACGAGACGTTGAGTTTAGCATAACACTATGGGAGCGCCCTTGTGCTCGACTGGTATCTGAAGCTTGTGTAAAATCATACCTATTTATAGGCCTGCCATGATCAGGTGACGTGGCAATTAAGCGCGTTGCGTGATATATATATATATATATATATATATATATATATATATAATATATATATATATATATATATATATATGGCACCTGTGAACCACGCCGTTAGCCTCTATTGTCTATTAATATCTCTATTATCTGAAGCAAAGACGCAATTCACAGGCCTACCCTGGTATGACAAAGCTACACAATGTCTCGTTCCCTTCTCAGAGAACAGGGTTACATGCGAAACCCAGACGTTCCCTTTCAAAGGGAACTCCACGTTGCGTTTAGCATTACACTATGGGAAAGAAAATACCCACTCAGTCATACCGAGGGCACAGCCTGTTCAAAAAGACCCAAGCCTGAGGGTCACTGTAAGACACTCGAGCCCGGGGAGGAATGAATATCCAGGCTGTAATATCAAATGAATGTGTGTGGTGTAGACCACCCTGCAGCAGCACACACATCCTGTGAGGATACCCCTTTGGACAAAGCCTTCACGGAGGTGACCGCCCTAGTGGAATGAGCCCTTATGCCCAGAGGCGTAGCGAGATTGAGCGCCTCATAAGCGATAGAGATTGCTTCCACTATCCAATTAGAGATGCGCTGCTTTGACCCAGCATCACCTCTACTGTCACCGCCAAGCAGACCAGCAGGTGCTCCGACTTACGCAACTGGCCGGAGCAGTGGACATAAAGACAGAGGGCCCTTAGTGGACACAGCAGGTGCATTCTCTCTTGTTCCGGTATGAGGAACAGAGGAGGGCAGAAAGCCTGCAACACCACAGGCTGGGCAGCAGATGGGCAGGACACAGGAAGGCCTTGGCTAATCCATTGGTTAAGTCAAGGCAGGAAGGGGCAATAGAGATAGCTTGTAGATCTCCTATTCACTTGAAAGATGTCATGGCCAGCAGGAGAGCTACCTTTAGAGTCAGAAGCTTCTTAGTGCCTGACTCTAAGGGCTCAAATAGGGCCCCTGACAGACCTTCCAGGACCACAGAAGGTCCCAGGAAGGTATGCGCGGCCTGCAGACGGGCCTCAGCCGCCTGACACCATGCATAAACCTCGAGGTTAGATGATGTTTCCCCACAGAGGCTCCATCAAAAGGGGCATGGCTGGCCAAAATGGCGGCCACGTAAACCCTGATTGTAGAAGGAGCCCATCCCGCTGAGAAATGTTCTTGTAAGAACTCCAGGACTGTAGCTATTGCGCAGTTCACTGGGTGTACAGTGGATCTCTGCGGATGGGAATCTCCCAAGGAGTGCCATCTCGCAGGGATATTATCTCTCAGAACCATATTCGCGCTGGCCAATAAGGTGCTACTAGCAGCAGACATAAACTGTCTTGGCGAACTCTCGCTAGAACTTGTGGGAGCAGAGGGATGAGGGAACAGCGTACAGATGTGACCTCGGCCACATGTGCACCATGGCGTCCAGCCCTAATTGTGTGGGAGGAGTGAGGGCGAACCACAGCGGGTTGTCTCCTCGGAGGCGAACACATGCAATCCCACTTGGCCAAACCTCGCCATATGGACTTCACCACTTGTGGATGGAGCCACCCTGCTCCAGATGAAGGCCACACCAGAGACCGTGAGCTGGACAGCTGTCTAAGACCGTGCTCCAGCCCGTGAGGGAGGTGTATGTCATTACCGTCTTGCGCTAAGGAGACACCCCTAGAGTGTGACCCTAGGCTAGAAACCAGGGACACTCAAATTCTTAGAGCACGTAGGCATCACCGCATGACACTGATTATTCTCTGAGGTTTCATCCTTGGACGAAACCCCCAACTTCTCAGCCACCACTGAACGGTCTCCTGTGCAATAGGCCCATAAGCGCCAATAGTCTCCCAAGATCCAGCTTTATCTTGCTCAGTGTTGATAGGATTGGAATCCTTATAACCACTAGAAAAGTTGTCCTCTGCACTGGTGAAAGCATATTTTTCTGAGATTCAACCTGAGCCCCAAGCTCTTCAAGTGGGCAAGAACAACATCTCGATGTTGAACCACCAGTTCCCTGGATCATGCTAGAATTAACCAGTTGTCCAGGTAGTTTAGTACACGGATGCCCTGGAGTCACAATGGAGCCAGAGTGACATCCATGCACTTTGTGAAGGTGCGAGGGGATAAAGCTAGTGATATTTCTATGTGGAAATATGCACCTTTTAGATCTATCGTCACAAACCAGTCCTCAAACTGAATCTGTGGAATGATAAGTTTGGGCGTCAGCATCTTGAACCTGTATTTCCGAAAAGTACAGTTCAGATGACGCAGATCTAAAATTGGCCATATACTCCTCTACTTTTTGCGGACCAGGAAATAACGGCTGTAAAAACCTCCCTCCCTCGGGGAAGGAGGTACATGTTCTATGGCCCCTTTGTCCAAGAGAGATCTTAATCCCTGCACTAACGTCGGGCTCTGGTCTGTGCTGACTACTATGGTGAGCACACCTCGGAACCGGGGGGGGGGGGGGGCTCGAGCTTTAAACTGGACCCGGTAACCCTTTCTACGGTAGACAGACCCATGGAGGCACATTTGGAAGTAGTTTCCATGCTGCCCGATGGTCTTTTAGTGACGTTAACTATTCCACATTCTATTGGAGAGAAAGCATCAGATTTTCATTGCCCTGTGACAGCTTGATGACCAGAGAACACTGAAAACTTGGGGACCGCCTTGACTAGGGGAGGCCCTACAGGAGCACTGGGGGCTACCTGCCATAACCACCTCATGTCCCCTGATAAATCCCTCCACGGCCCCTCAGGACCGCTCTTTTTTGCCTGTTGGCTTTTATGATCATTCTCAGATCAGGCCTAGTAGCAGGCCGTGACTGTGGCTGCCCGGTTCCCCTGGCTGTCTGCGAGGGTTGGCGGGCTGCCATACTTGCCTTCTGGGTCTCCCTCGCACTAGTGCTGGCCCGGACTCCACTCGTGGATGCCCGGGTGAGCTCGAGACAACAGAGAAGGAACTGGCTGAATGCCGCCATATGTCAAGCTCACTCAGCAGGTCTGCTTGGTAGGCCTGCAACACTGTTATTGTCTGCTGTGACCCACAAGCAAGACTACTACTGCATAGGCCTTGCCCACCAATGCCACGGTGGCCTTGCATGGTGGTTTGAATGGCAATGCCGGCCCCCCTAATTACCTGCCATCGATGGAGAGAGGTAGCTCGCAAGCACTTCCTCCACCTTCAGCATCGCTAAATAGCCATGCCATTCTTTCCCCACAATGGCCGAATAATCCAACATCGTAGGGTTATAAATATGGCTTATGCATGGTTTTCCCCCAGAAACCTGCTATTTTGTCATGCACTTCTGGAAGAAAGGGGAGTTTCTGCAGTGTGAGGGATTTACTTTCACTGGGGGGGAAAAAGGCTCATCCAGCCTTAGTAATCACATAATCACTCAATTTTTAGCACATCCTTCTGGCTCCTCGCAGTCAGAGAGGAATTATTACTATTATTTTTGTGTGTGTGGTCGCACCCCCACCCCCCCCCACACACACTTTTTTCCCTTTTGGCTTTCCATAGGGGAAGGAGGAGTCGCGATGCAAGCTCCAAAATCCAGTGAAGAGCTGAACCTGGAAGACAGAGCAAGAGATAGAGCAGTGCTCATCTCCGGCTCATCTTCCGGATTCATAAGAGATTCCCCGAACCTGAGATGGCTAGCTGCCTTGGCAGCGGCCGGCCCAAATCCGCGAGGCTCCGAAACCCAACTCTCTTCGTCTTCCGAGAAGAGCACAAGTTGCGAGCCAAGCTGCTTAATGTAGGCATTACCATGCGCAGCCTCTCGAGGCTGCCATTGCATGCTACACTCCTAAACACATCCCTGTGATGAAACGGGAGCAAGCCGTAACACACTTCCTGAATTCTCTTACTCATATTTTTCTCTCTCGCTCAATCCTTTTTTTTTTCTTCTCTCTTTTTTTTTTTAAAGGGATAGAAAAGTTCTGAGATTTTGAGAAAAGATAGCGAGGAAATGAAGCGTTTTTTTGTTTCTGAACATGTTTCTGACATGCAGTCTTTCGCTGAAGATAATAAAGGCTGATGGCACGGTTCACAGGTGCCATATTTATATCATGCGACGCGCTTAATTGCCATGTCACCTGATCATGGCAGGCCTATAAATAGGCATGATTTTACACAAGTTTCAGATACCGGTCACACGCGAGAGGCACTTCCCGTAGTGTTATGCTAAATGCAACGTCGAAGTTCCCTTTGAAAGGGAACACAGCAGTTCATTTTTAACTTCTGAAAAGTGGTCTCATAGATAATATGCTGCTTTCTTTACTGACATACAAACATTTTTCTGTAACATTTCATTTTGGGCTGGAAACTATCACAACACAGGATGCAAGTTAAATGCAGGTGCAGACTTAATTGAATGAAGGGCAGTGGTGGCTCAACGGTTTATGTTCTGGGTTACTTATCAGAAGGTTGGGGTGTTCAAGCCCCAGCACTGCCAAGCTGCCACTGTTGGGCCCTTGAGCAAGTCCCTTAACCCTGTCTGCTCCAGGGGTACTGTATCATGGCTGACCCTGCACTCTGACCCCAACTTCCTAAACAAGTTTGGAAATGTGAAGAAAACTATTTCACTGTGCTGTAATGTATATGTGACAAATAAAGGTTTCTTCTTCATGTTGAGAACATTGTCAGTTAATGTACAGTGCATCTGGAAATTATTCAGAGTGCTTCACTTTTTCCACATTTTGTTATGTTACAGCCTTATTCCAAAATGGATTAAATTCATTATATTCCTCAAAATTCTACAAACAATACCCCATAATGACAATGTGAAAGAAGTTTGTTTGAAATCTTTGCAAATTTATTAAAAATAAAAAACAAAAAAAAGGACATGTACATAAGTATCCATTGCCTTTGCCATGACACTCAAAATTGAGCTCAGGTGCACCCTGTTTCCACTGATTATTCTTGAGATGTTTCTACAACTTGACTGGAGTCCACCTGTGGTAAAGTCACTTGATTGGACAAGATTTGGAAAGGCACACACCTGTCTATTTAAGGTCCCACAGTTAACAATGCATGTCAGAGCACAAAACAAACCATGAAATCCAAGGAATTGTCTGTAGACCTCAGAGACAGGATTGTATTGGGGCACAGATCTGGGGAAGGGTACAGAAACATTTCTGCAGCATTGAAGGTCCCAATGAGCACAGTGGCCTCCATCATCCGTAAACGGAAGAAGGTTGGAACCACCAGGACTCTTCCTAGAGCCAAACTGAGCGATCAGGAGAAAAGGGCCTTAGTTAGGGAGGTGACCGAAAACCCAATGGTCACTCTGACAGAGCTCCAGCGTGTCTCTGTGGAGAGAGGAGAACCTTCCAGTAGAACAACATCTCTGCAGCACTCCACCATTCAGGCCTGTATAGCAGAGTGGCCAGACGGAAGCCACTCCTCAGTAAAAGCTACATGACAGCCCACCTGGAGTTTGCCAAAAGGCACCTGAAGGACTCTCAGACCAAGACCAAGACAAAGATTGAACTCTTTGGCCTGAATGGCAAGCGTCATGTCTGGAGGCAACCAGGCACCGGTCATCACCTGGCCAATACCATCCCTAGAGTGAAGAATGGTGGTGGCAGCATCATGCTGTGGGGATGTTTTTCAGCGGCAGGAACTGGGAGACTAGTCAGGATTGAGGGAAAGATGATGCAGCAATGTACAGAGACATCCTTGATGAAAACCTGCTCCAGAGCACTCTGGACCTCAGACTGGGGCGAAGGTTCATCTTCCAACAGGACAACGACCCTAAGCACACAGCCAAGATAACAAAGGAGTGGCTACAGGACAACTCTGTGAATATCCTTGAGTGGCCCAGCCAGAGCCCAGATTTGAACCCGATTGAACATCTCTGGAGAGATCTGAAAATGGCTGTGCCCATACACTGTATGCACTGTACACTCCCCATCCAACCTGATGGAGTTTGAGAGCTCCTGAAAAGAAGAATGGGAGAAAATGCCCAAAAAATAGGTGTGCCAAGCTTGTAGAATCATACTCAAAAAGATTTCAGGCTGTAATTGGTGCCAAAGGTGCTTCAACAAAGAATTGATCAATGGCTGTGAATACTTATGTACATGTGCTTTTTTGTTTTTTATTTTTAATAAATTTGCAAAGATTTCAAACAAACTTCTTTCACGCTGTCATTATGGGGTATTGTTTGTAGAATTTTGAGGAAAATAATGAATTTAATCCATTTTGGAATAAGGCTGTAACATAACAAAATGTGAAAAAAGTGAAGCGCTGTGAATATGTTCTGGATGCACTGCATATGTATAGTGCCCTTCACTAGTATTGGCACCTTTGGTAAATAAAAGAAGGCTGTGAAAACTGTCTTTATTTTTTAATCTTTTGATCTTTTATTTAAAAAAAAAAAAAATCACACAAAAAAAATACTCTGCAAATACAGGTTTATCCCCCCAAAAAATATTTGTTAAACATAGGTGTGCAATAATTATTGACACCCCTATGAATTCTTATGACAAAAATATATTTGAAATATATTCCCATTGATATTTAAACATTTTTAGTGCACCTGAGTGACTCGGAACAGGGAATTGCTCAACCATAACTTCCTGTTTCACAGGGGTATAAAAATGACATATCACATAGGCCAAATCCCCTTAGTCATTCATAACAATGAGTAAGACCAAGGAATAAAGGAATATAGCTGTGATGTGCGGCAAAATGCTGCTGAGCGTCACAAAATGGGAAGTGGCTATAAAAATATAGCACAAGCATTGAAAATACCCATTTCCACCATAAGGGCTATAATTAAGAAGTTACAGTCAACTGGAAATTTTAATCAGTCAACCTCGAAGAGGACGTGTGTCTATATTGTCTCAACGCATTGTGAAGAGGATAGTTCGAGTGGCCAAAAAATCTCCAAGGATCACAGCTGGAGAACTGTAGAAGTTAATTGTGTCTTGGGGTCAGAAAGTCTCCAAAACCACAAAAAGTCACCTACAACACCACAAGTTATTTGGAAGGGTTTCAAGAATAAAAACTCTACTCTTATCCAAAAACAAAGTCAAGGGTCTACAGTTTGCCATACACTATTGGAACTTCAAATGGGATCAGGTTCTATGGTCAGATGAAACTAAAATAGAGCTTTTTTCGCAATAAACACAAGCGGTGGAACAGAGAGGGAGCCATGTGGAAAAGTACCTCATGCCCCTGGTTTAATATAGTGGTGGCTCTTTAATGTTTTGGGGCTGTCCAGAGGTATTGGACATTTTGTTAGGATACATGGTATCATGGACTCTATCAAATGTCAACAGATATTAAATGAAAATCTGACTGCCTCTGCCAGAAAGCTTAAACTGGAGATTGGAATCTGGAACCAGATTGGTATTCACCAAGAAATACAGAAATGTGCCATAAAAGTTCTGGAACCAAGATTAACCATTTCCAATGTGATGGAAAGGCCAAAGTGTGGTGAAAGATCGGATCGATCTACTCATGATCCAAAATATAGAAGCTCATCAGTCAAGCATGGTGGAGGTAGTGCCATGTGTTGGGCTTGCATGGCTGCTTCTGGAATAGGCTCACTAATCTTTAAATATGACAACTCAAAAAGTGTCTGCTAAATGAATAAATGTAAATGTTAAATTATTGGATGGCACTTTAAATACCTTTATGTAGCTTCTGAAGGGCTGTACTAAATGACACAAAATGCTCTTAATGAAGTGTGTTGCCTTCTTGAGCATCAGTGAATGTTCCCACCGTTTGTAATAGTTGTGTAAGAGTCAGTCAATTCTCCTTAGTGGACCTGGAGGATTTTTCTGAAAAAAGAGTGGGCAGTTTAACAGCTCAGCGCAAACAGGGGACTCATGAACAACTATTACAAAACATAAAAACAGTCGTTGATCCTCCAGGTAACAACACATATTGTAGAATTTTTAACTGATTCATTTGTGTAAATTCAGTTATTATTGTGTCTTCTGGACTAAATGTAAGTGAAATAGCTTATTCAGGGCAGTACTAAATAAAAAACAAAATGCAATTTTTAGGAACCTTCTTATTTGAAACAAATATTGACATTTTGCAGATTTTGCAAGGTGTATGTAAACTTATGACTTCAACTGTATATGGGTATGCATGTCTGTGTGAGACTCCTTCTAACCATCTCAGCTACAGCCTACACTCTACTCTACCCACCACTGCCATCTGTAACAGTTCTACATGATCTGATTTGAGTATTCACAGCACTCCCTTTCCCTGCACAACCCCCAGCACTTCCAGGATTTGATTGGTGGGTTTTTTTCTACCCAGGAATCAGCCTTGGTCAGCTTCAGCCAAAATAAGAAAAATTAGAAATGTGAAAAGGAGATTGGTGGCACACTTCCTTTTTTGCTGGAATTATACGATGTGAAATAAGTCAGGAGAGTGCTGTTATTCCATCTCCAGAATAAATACTCACTCTCAGGCCATCCAGAGGCCTACAGAGATGCCAGTGCATTTGAGTTCCAGGCTATACTGCCTGACCTTGCATAGGTAGGAAACTATTAACAGTGTTTATGGTGGTGAGGGGGTTTCGGATGGATAGGTAATGCAATGAAGCATTTGCAGTTGTGGGGTTTGAGTTTCAGGCCGTCCAGTCATCAATCATGCTGGGCCTAATCTGTTCTTTGACAGCTCACTACAAAGCCTGACATTTAACCCTCAGGACCCTGGACCAGTCTAGGATCTAAAAACCAGAGACTTCAAGACCCACAAAAAACTGAAAAGAATGATATGTTTACTCAGACTCTTTCTTAATTCTTTCTCTTCGTTATAGCTAAAGCAAAACAGATACAAAACAATAATTCCCATCTGTAACAGGATAAATAGCATGCATATTTAGTGCACCCTCTTTGCTGTTTACACACACACACACACACACACACAGACACACACAAAGGAGGCCAGAAACTTTAGAGGCCTAAAGGCCTATTAAACCCTCATGGTGGCCTCACCACCATAAACACTGTTAATAGTTTCCTACCTATGCAAGGTCAGGCAGTATAGCCTGGAACTCAAATGCACTGGCATCTCTGTAGGCCTCTGGATGGCCTGAGAGTGAGTATTTATTCTGGAGATGGAATAACAGCACTCTCCTGACTTACTTGAATGTGTGTGTGTGTGTGTGTGTGTGTCTGTGTGTGTGTCTTACATAATAAGATTATTATGTTTTAGATTTTGATAGCAATTTCTTAATTATACAGTATAATATATAGTATAAATAATAATATATACATTGGTGCTTTAAAGTTTGTGAACCTTTTGGAATTTTCTAGATTTCTTCATAAATATGACCTGAAACATCCACAATGGCCTGTCCAAAAGATTCTAGTCCGGGGGTCACTGCATGACACTCGAGCGTGGAGTGGAATGTATGTCCAGGCTGTAATATTGAATGAATGTGTGCAGCATAGACCAACCCGCCACAGCACACACATCCTTTAAAGATGCTCCTTTGGACAAAGCCTTTGTGGAGCTGTCCCCTGTAGTGGAATGAGCCCTTATGCCCAGAGCCATAGCAAGACCGCACCTCATAAGATAGAGATTGCTTCTACTATCCAATTAGAGATATATGTGTGGTCTGGAAGTGGGCCTTAGCCACCTGACCTCATGCATAAACCTCGATGTTAGAGTATGTTGCCCCACCAAGGCTCCATGAATACGGGCATGGCTGGCCAAAATGGCAGCCACTTAGACCATGATTGTAGATTGAGCCAACCCTGCTGAGAAACGTCCTTGAAAGGACTCCAGGACTGTAGCTATTGTGCAGTTCACTGGGTCTAACTGACGTTTCTCATGCCACGAGACAAAAAGTCGCCACTTGAGCACATACAATTTCCTTGTGGATGGCGCTCTAGCATTCTACATGGTCTCTACAACCTCAGTTGCAAGACTAGAATCTATAAGCTGGTGCCCCTCAGGGGCCAAACCCACAGTTTCCATAGTTCTGGCTGAGGGTAATAAATCAGCTCTCCAGCTTGAGACATTAGATCCCTGCGCACAGGAATCTCTCAAGGAGTGCCGTCTAGCAGTGATATTGTCTCTCAGAACCCTATTTGAGCTGGCCAATAAGGGGCTACTAGCAGCAGACATAGACGGTCTTTTCGAACTCTCGCTAGAACTTGTGGGAGCAGAGCGATTGGGGGAAAACCAAACAGATATGACCTCGGCCACATGTGCACCATGGCGTCCAGCCCCAGTGGTGTGGGAGGAGTAAGGACGAACCACATTGGTCATAGCACATCCTTGAAGGCGAACACATCCACTTCCGCTTGGCCGAACCGCAGCCATATGGAATCCACCACTTGTAGATGGAGCCTCCAACCCCCTGGCCTCAGCCCTTGCCTCGACAGGATGTCTGGAATGTAAATTGCACTCACTGACAAGAACTTTCCCTCTGCCCAGAGAAGAATTAGTTGCACCTGCCTGAATAGGGGGCATGAACGAAACCTTCCCTGGTGGTTGATATATGAGACCAGTGCTATGTTGTCTGTCACAACTAACACATGGTGCCCTCTTAACCCTTAAATGCATGCATGTTTCACCAGTCATTATCACATAGTTAGCGACCTATAGGTTATGTGCCTGCCTAAACACACTTTTATAAAGTAATATTATGATATTGAGCCGTATGATATTCAATATTGTTGTGCAGAAAAATATACTTTATTTATATACTATATTTAAAAATATACACGATTGCATAACTCTGGTCAGTAGCGGCCCTATAGACATTTTACAATAAATGAATTGTAAAACAGATATTATTCAACAATGCTATTTTATTTGTCTTGTTATATTGTTATTATATATTGATAATAAATAGATTGAGGAATACTAAGAAGGTGGAGGTTTAATGTGATAAAATTAATGAGTGGGATGGTACTGAATAACGTCCTGGGTCGCTAACGACCCGAGGTATGTGGTCAAGGGTTAATTGAGGAAGAAAGAACTTCAGTGCTAGAAAAAACACACAGCATTTCAGCATTTTAGGCATTTTATATGCCACTCCAGATGAGGGCCACTCCAGAGACCCTCTAAGACCGTGCCCCAGCCTGTGAGGGAGGTGCCTGTCATTTCCATCTTTCAATAAGGATACGCCCCTAGAATGTGACCCAAGGCTAGAATCCCGGGACACCTCCAAATTCTCATGTAGGCATCATGACATGACACTGATTACACTCATAGGTTTTGTCCTCAGACGAAACCCCGGACTTTTCAGCTGCTGCTGCCATAAGCCCCAACAGTCTCTCGTAAAGACAGGAGGGGATGCCGAGACCCTGCTTTATCTTGCTCAATGTTGATAGGATTGACCCTATGCATGTTGGGGATAGAAATGCCCTCATTGTAGTAGAATCCCATATAAACTCTACACAAATTGTCCTCTAGACTGGAGAAAGCATACTTTTCTTGAGGTTCAACTTGAGCCCTAAACTCCTCATATGGGTAAGAACAACATCTCAAAGCGCCAGTTCCTTGGATTGTGCTAGAATTAACCAGTCGTCCAAGTAGTTTAGTACACTGATGATGCCCTGGAGTAGCAAGGCAGCCAGAGCAGCATCCATGCACTTTGTGAAGGTGCAAAGGGATAAAGCTAGCCCAAAGGGAAGAATGTGATATTAGTATTCGTTGCCTCCAAATGTGAACTTCAGGAACTTCCGATGTAGAAATATGTCTTTTAGATCTATCATCACAAACCAGTCCTCGAACTGAATCTGTGGAATGATAAGTTTGAGCTTTGGCATCTTGAACCTGTTTGTTCAAAGAGTACAGTTCAGATGATGCAGATCTAAAATTGGCTGCATAATCCCATCTTTTTTGCCGACCCGGAAATAATGGCTGTAAAAACCTCCCTTCCTCAGGGAACAGGGTACATGTTCTATGGTCCCTTTGTCCAAGAGGGATCTTAATTCCTGTGCTAACATCGGGCTCTGCTCTGTGCTGACTACTGTGGCGGGCACATCTGTGAACCTTCGAGCTCTGAACTGGACCAGGTAATTCTTATATATAGTAGGCAGAGCCCATGGAGACACATTTGGCAGTAGTTTCCATGCTGCCAGATGGCCTTAACATTAACTTTTCCACAGTCTACTGGAGGGAAAGCATCAGATTTTCATTTCGCTGTGACAGCTTGCTGACCAGAGAACACTGAAACCTGGGATGACATTGGCTAGGGGAGGCCCTACAGTAGTACTGGGGGCTAACTGTGGTAACAACCTCATGTCCCCTGATACGTCCCTCCACGGCCCCTCAGGACCGCTCCTCCCTGTCTGTTTGGCCTTTATGACCATTCTCGGATCAGGCCAAGTAGCAGACTGCGACTGTGGCAGTTCCCCTGGCTGTCGGGGAAAGGCAGACCGCCACACTTGCCTACTGTGTTTCCCTCGCACTAGCGCTGGTGAACTCGACTCTATAGGGAAGGAACTGGCTGAATACCACTGTATGTCGAGCTCACTCAGCAGGTCTGTCTGTTAGGCCTGCAACACTGCCATTGTATGCAGTGACCCATAAGCAAGACCCACTACTGCATAGGCCTTACCCACCAATGCCACGGTGGCCTTACATGGCTTGGATGGCAAAGCCTGCCCCCTAAATTACCTGCCATCGATGGAGAGAGGTAGCTCGCAAGTGCCTCCTCCACCTTCAGCATAGCTAAATAGTGGTGCCATTCATTCCCCACGATGGCCGAATTATCCGACATCGTGGTGTTATAAATATGGCTTATGTAAGGTTTTCCCCAGAAGCGTGATATTTTGTCATTCACGTCTGGAAAAAAGGGGAGTTTTCTGCAGTGTGAGGGAGATTTATTTTCACTGCAGAGAAAAAAAGCTCATCCAGCCTTAGTAATCACTTCCAGCAGCTCTTTATATGCTTGAGAGCTATTTTCAGATTTTAGCACACCCTTCTGGCTCCTCGGAGTCAGAGAGGAAATTATTTATTTATTTACTTAAGATTATTTTTATTATTATTATATATATATTTTTTAGAAGGAACATAAAGCGTTAACAATGTGCATAGTCAGACCTCTAAGGGCAGCCCTGGTGTGCTCCATCCCTAGACACTTCACACAGAATGTGTGTCCATCCCCCCATGATGAAATGGGAGTGAAGCATAACAAATTTCCTGAATTCTCTTTCACTCATACTCCCCCCCCCCCCTCTCTCTTTTAAAGGGACAGAAAAGTAGAGAGATTTCTTTTTTTTGAAAAGCTAGAGAGAAAATTAAGAGTCTTTTTGCAAGCGTTACACAAATGACTGACACGCAGTCTCGCTGAAGATAACAAGGCTGGAAGGTGCTGCTCACAGGTGCTGTTTTTATATGATGTGATGCGCTTAATTGCCACGTCACCTGATCACGGTAGGCCTATAAATAGGCATGATGTTACACAAGCTTCAGATACTGGTCATGTGTGAGGGCACTTCCCACAGCATGTAGCTCATGCATTGTTGAGTTCCCTTTGAAAGGGAACTCCAAGGATCACAGCTGGAGAACTGCAGAAGTTAGTTCGGTCTTGGGGTCAGAAAGTCTCCAAAACTACAATCTGAAGTCACCTACATCACCTCAAGTGGTTTTCAAGGATTTCAAGAAAACAACCTCTACTCTAACCCAAAAACAAACTCAAGCGTCTTCAGTGTTCCAGACACTACTAGAACTTCAAATGAAATTGGGTTCTATGGTCAGATTTAACCAAAATAGAGCTTTTTGGCAAAAACACCAGAGGTGGTTTTGGCACGGACAGAGAGGAAATTTAGGGGAAATTTAGAGTAGCCAATACATTATTGTTTTACTGGTAAAATAGCCACAATAAGTAGAGCTGAACATCTATGTTTAATAATACATAATAAAGTACTGTTGCCTATTTAGGACAAGTCCAATGTATTATGTAACTGTTCATCTTGTTTGTGATTTTAACTGAAAATGCCTAATGGGTAGACACCAGAGAAAACCCCTGCATACATGGGGAGAACATGGGAAACTCCAAAGAGGCAGTAACCTGAACTCAGGTTTGAACCAGGGACCCTAGAGCTGTGAGGAGGCAACATGTTGCCCTTTTGTTCTATTGTCTTCTTTCTAGTTTTCATATAGCTCGATGAAAATTACATACTGAAGATGTGTTATGTATAATTTTTTCCTCTTTTGGGTGCTCCCAATCAGGGTCGCCACAGCAGATCATCTGTCCTCATATCTTGCAGTTTTATGCCGGATGCCCTTCCTGATGGAATCCTCCCCATTTTCTGGGCTTGGGACTGGCACTGAGAGTGCACTAGCTCGTGCATTCCTCCAGTGTCTGGGGTCGGTTCAGTGACAGGGAATCAAACCCAGGCCGCAGAATTGAGAGTGCTTGATGTGGCATGTATTATAGTATTATCTAATACAATGTACAGTATTTTGGTAATGCCTCTCAATAAGAAAGAGAAAAGTTTTGTTAGGTCTCCTAGGTGGTGCCACATAGGGACATTTTTTTTTTTCTGTCCGCAGGGCATATAATCTCTCTCTTTCTTTTTCACACACACACACATGCACAATAGGTTTCATCATATCACAGGTGTTTCTGAGTTCCCTTGTCCACAGTGTACTTAAAAAACATAATTGTAGAATGTTCAGATAGAACCAGTGTGAGAATACAGTACAGGAAAGGGATTAGGTGAGAGAAAAATCACATCATGTTTTCTGACCGGATAGTATTATCAGCTCCTTGTCTATGTAGGATGAGTAATTATAGGACACTGCTCTGCTGCTTATAGTAGTAAATCTGCCTGAAGGTTTTTATTTTTTAAATCATTATGCTCAATTGGCTTAAGTTCATAATTGTATTTTACTGTAGTTGTACTGTATAACAGTATCATTGCTACAGCTCATTAATGTATATCAAAAATACAGAAGCAAAAAGTATACAAATAAAGTACATATGATGATCCATTGGTTTTGTCTGATAATGAACAGTACATTTTTAAGTAGGGAAAATTGAAGACACACATCTCTGAAAGATGTTCATGCAGGACCCATTCCCCTCTGCAAATATACACAGCTGCTTTCTTAGAATCCTGGGATGTGTCGACACGGTAGGGACTATGGCCTAATGGCTGTTTACACAGCCTGATTCCAAAGTGAATGACATTCTCCTGATTCTGCAGTAAACCATACAAGAAGCTCCAAACTGTTGTAATGAAGTAAAGTGATATGTTGTAAATGTCGTCACTATTCTATTTCAGTATATGATGCAATTACAGGCTAATTACAAAGTTGCAGCTAAAATGTTTAACATGGTGCACTTTATTAAATTTATGTTGCAATACCATTTAAAAATGTTTTAATATGTCTTATATTCATCTCAATTATTAAAAAGATAAACTGTGACCAGGAATAAAATAACCTTTTTTCATTCACATTTGCAAAGACCAGATTTAAAAAAATACTTTTCACTCTTAAAGCTTATTAAATATTTAGCTCAAAATGACAAGCATTTGTAAATAAGAAGCAAGTCTGACAATGGTATTTTTAAAAAAATGTAGAAACACCATTTTTGAAGGCATCTTCGCTCTAAAAGGCATTTCTTTGCATGTGCCTAAACCTTTTGCACAATACTGTATAAATAATATATATGATCTCCATCCATCCATCCATCTTCTATACCACTTATTCTTCCTTCAGGGTCACGGGGAAACCTAGAGCCTATGCCAGGGAGCATCGGGCACAAGGCAGGGTACACCCTGGACAGGGTGCCAATCCATCGCAGGGCACACTCACATACACATTCACACACCCATTCATACACTACGGACACTTTGGACATGCCAATCAGCCTACCATGCATGTCTTTGGACTGTGGAGGAAACAATATTTTAAAAGAATAAATCCACACTTAGTGATGAAGTGCCCATCTTTCTGCTTGCCACCATGGTAATAGATATTTAATTGTATAAAAGAAGAAGTGTGAGACTTGGCAGGAACAGGAAGGTGAAGGGGTGTTTGGGATGTCGGTAGTCTGTATTTCATCTGCTACTGGACTTTACTGGTTTGGTGAAGATGAGAGGACATGGGGCCAGATGATTCATGAAGTGGTTCTTGGAACATAAAGGCTCATAGAGACTGCAGGGAGATAATCAAAGAAAAGGCGTCTTTCCTACACCCTCAGCAAAAACACACACACACACTGCACTAAGAGATGAGCTTGCCTGTGCTTAAAAACACACAACACAATTGCACGAGCTTGTTGATGAATTTCTGAAGGTCTGCACTAACAAGAGGTACCATACAGGGCTCACAAATTACTCCTGTATTATGTGTTTTGTATCTCAAACTCCCTCTGATTTCCGCACATTTTTGTTAAGCCAGGGTGGTGAGTGCAAGGATTATCTTCCACCACTGTTTATCTGTGCCTGACCTCTACCCAGTAATTCTGCACTTGGTAAGTGAAGGGCTGGTGTCATGATGTGCTTGGTGGCTGATATTATTAGTTTTTTGTTAAACTGATGACCTGGCCCAGGGAGGTATAATAGAGACAACAGGAAACCACACACAGTGGTGCTCGATAATGGATGACAATAACACTGCAATTACACCACTGCCCACTTAAAGTAGGGGTTGCTGAGGGCACTAGAGGGGAGGAAGGCATTATAGATAATCTTTACTTGCTCATGAGATGTGAGATGTAATGGTCTGAACTGGTGTTGGTAGTGGGGAAGGACCAATGGGATATCAGCATGCATGTGTGTGTGTGTGTGGGGGGGGGGGGGAGGTGGACTCATAACTTGATCCTAGATCTTCATCTATTCAAATCGCTATATTAATAGGTTGCTTAATGTATGTAATGAATGAAATGTAAGTGAGTGTCCTGCTCTTGATAAAGGCAAATTGACATTTTTTTTCCAACTAAAATAATGGTAAATCATATTTAGAATTATAAATTATAATCAACACCCTCACATCCCCTGACACGTCCCTCCACAACCCCTCAGGACAGATCATTCTTTGTCTGCATGACCTTTATGCTCATTCTCAGAACAAGCCTATTAGCAGGCTGCGACTGTGGCCCCCTGGTCCCCTTGGTTCTCCGCAGTGGGAGGCAGGCCCGCCACACTCACCTTCTGTGCCTCCCTCGCACTAGTGCTGGCCACTCATGGATGCCCAGGCGAACTCGACATGACTGGGAAGGAACTAGCTGAACACTGCCATATGTTGAGCTCACTCAGCAGGTCTGCTTGGTAGGCCTTCAACACTGCCATTGTATGCAGTGACCCACAAGCGAGACCAGCTGTCACAATGTGGCCATACATGGCTTGGATGGAAAAACCATCCCCCCTAAATTACCTGTCATCGATGGAGAGAGGTAGCTTACAAGCGCCTCCTCCACCTTCAGCATAGCTAAATATCCATGCTGTTCATTCCCCACGATGGTCAAATAATCCAACATTGTGGGGTTATAAATACTGCAAGTGTATGGTTTTCCCCAGAAGTATGATATTTCATCATGCACTTCTGGAAAAAAAGAGGAGTTTTCTGCAGTGTGAGGGAGATTTATTTTCACTGGGTAGAAAGCGCTCATCCAGCCTGTTACGAGCCACTTCCTCTTCTCTGGGCCAGACTAGATTTAGTTTTTACCTTAATAATAACTTCAAACAGCTCTTTATGTGCTTGCTCTCCATTTTTCATTCAATGGCACCAACTCTTTATGTGCTTGCTCTCCATTTTTCATTCAATGGTACCCCCTTCTGGCTCCTCAGAGTCAGAGAGAATATATTTTTTTGCCTTTCCATAGCAGAATGAGGAGTCACAATGCAAGCGCCAAAATCCGGTGGAGAGCCGGACCCGGAAGACAGAGCAGCGCTCATCTCCGGCTCCTCTTCCAGATCCATACGAGGTCTCCAGGACCTGACTTTACAAGGTACTTGTAAAACGTACCTACACATCAGCTACTGCACCGAGCTTCATAAATAACCTTGCAGAAACATCAATTAGATTTGGATCACCGTCAGATCACATAGAACTCGATCAGGCGACTGAAAGCTTGGAGTCAACACTCCGCTACACGCTAGATAGAGTGGCTCCACTCAAAAGGAAAATAATTAGAGAAAAAAAATTAGCACCCTGGTATAACGATCAAACGCGAACCTTAAAACAGACAACTCGACAATTAGAACGTAAATGGCGTCAAACCAAACTGGTGATATTTCAAACAGCATGGAAGGAGAGCCTACTGAAATATAGGAAATCTCTTGGCGATGCTAGAAAAATCTATTTCTCCACCTTAATAGGAGACAACAAAAACAATTCTAGATTCCTTTTCAACACAGTAGCAAAATTAACTAGGAATAAAACCACTACAGAGAGAAACACTCAATCATTACATAGCAGTGAAGATTTCATGAAATTTTTCATCGATAAGGTTGAAAATATTAGACGTGAAATACAGGCCATTAAATTAAAACCGGACAGTACTGTAACAAACCCATTACATGACAATGTAGCAATATCAGATCAATGTTTAGAGTATTTTGCTCCGCTTAGAGAGACCGAACTAGCTACATTAATCTCTTCAGCCAATTCATCAACTTGCATACTAGATCCCGTACCTACATGTTTGTTTAAACAGATTTGTCCAGGAGTAATTGAACCACTTCTAAATATAATCAATTCTTCCCTAAGCACTGGCTATGTACCTAAATCACTTAAATTAGCAGTTATTAAACCCTTGATTAAAAAACCTGATCTTGACCCGTCTCAATTGTCCAGCTATAGACCAATATCAAATCTCCCCTTCATCTCTAAGATTTTAGAAAAGGTTGTAGCAAAGCAGTTATGCTCGTACTTAGATAGGAATAACATTCATGAAATGTATCAGTCAGGGTTTAGACCTCATCATAGCACAGAGACAGCATTAGTTAAAGTAGTAAATGACCTTCTACTGACCTACGATCAGGGTTGTGTCTCTCTGCTTGTGTTACTCGACCTTAGTGCAGCTTTTGATACTATAGATCACACTATTCTCCTTGATAGATTAGAAAATGTTGTTGGTATTAAGGGAACAGTCCTCTCCTGGCTCAGGTCTTATCTGACCGATCGTTATCAGTTCGTAGATGTAAATGGTGAATTCTCCATGCATACTGAGGTTACTTTTGGAGTTCCACAGGGTTCTGTTTTAGGCCCACTGCTCTTTACTTTATATATGCTACCCCTAGGTCAAATTATTCGTAAACATGGAATTAGCTTCCACTGTTATGCTGATGATACACAGTTGTATGTTTCAGCGAAGCCAGAGGACAGACAGAAGCTTAGTAAAGTTGAGGATTGTGTAAAGGACATTAGACATTGGATGTTAACTAACTTCCTTCTACTTAATTCTGATAAAACAGAAATACTTTTATTAGGCCCACGTGTAGCTACAAGTAATCTTTCTGATCACATGGTTACTCTGGATGGTCTTTCTGTTTCATCATGTGCAGCAGTTAAAGACCTTGGAGTGATTATTGACTCCAGCCTATCATTTGATGCTCATGTAGATAATATTACTACGATAGCCTTCTTTCATCTCAGAAATATTTCTAAAATAAGAAACATATTGTCACTACATGATGCGGAAATACTAGTTCATGCATTCGTCACCTCTAGATTAGATTACTGTAATGCCTTACTGTCTGGATGTTCCAGTAGGAATATAAATAAGCTCCAGTTAGTCCAGAATGCAGCTGCTAGAGTCCTAACTAGAACTAGAAGGTACGACCATATCACACCGATATTATCAATACTGCATTGGCTCCCAGTAAAATCTCGCATTAACTATAAAATACTTTTATTAACCTATAAAGCACTAAATGGTCTCGCGCCACAATATCTAAGCGACCTTTTGGTTTTATATAATCCGCCACGCCTACTTAGATCAAAAGATGCAGGCTATTTGACGGTACCTCGAATAGTGAAGGCTACAGCAGGGGGAAGAGCCTTCGCTTACAGAGCCCCACAGTTATGGAACAGTCTTCCTATTAGTGTTCGGGACTCAGACACAGTCTCAGTGTTTAAGTCTAGGCTTAAAACGTATTTGTTTACTGAAGCCTACCCTGACAAGATTCTGTTCTACTACTTCGCAGTCATAATTATCTTTTTTCTCCCTCTCTCCTTTCGCCGAGCCCCACATGAATTTATGGAGATACTAGAGATCCAGATCCTTTCTGCCTCTGGATGGAGCTCAAATCTTCTCTAATTCCAGACTGCTGGGACTACGGCTGCTCCTAAGGCCATACAGACTTCATATAAATCCATAATGAACTTTTTCACACTATCTGTTGTTACCCAGATGAGGATGGGTTCCCTTCTGAGTCGGGTTCCTCTCAAGGTTTCTTCCTCTTAAAACATCTTAGGGAGTTTTTCCTTGCCACCGTCGCCACTCAGTGGCTTGCTCAGTTGGGATAAATTCGCACCTTTAATATCTGTATACCATGTTGATATTTCTGTAAAGCTGCTTTGAGACAATGTCTATTGTAAAAAGCGCTATACAAATAAAATTGAATTGAATTGAATTGAACTGACCTGGCTGGCCGCATCAGCAGCGGCCAGCCCAGATCCTCGAAGCTCTGAAACTCAACTCACTTTGGCCGAGAAGACCGCAAGCCACGAGCGGAGCTGCCTAATTGTAAGGCATTCACAATGTGCACATTCAGACCTGTTCACAATGCGCACAGTCAGACCTCTCGAGGGTGATGAAATGGGAGCAAGGCGTAACACACTTCCTGAATTCACTCTCACTCATACTTTTCTCTGTCTTTTTTTTAAAGGGATGAAAATAATATTTTTTGAAAAGATAGAGAGGAAATGAGTGTTGTTGTGAGCGCTACACAAATGACCGACATGCAGTCTCACTGAAGATAATAAGGCTGATGGTGTGGTTCATAGGTGCCATTTTTATATCATGCGATGTGCTTACTTGCCATGTCACCTGATCATGGCAGAACTTTTAGGCATGATGCTACACAAGCTTCAGATACCGGTCACATGCAGGGTGCTTCCCACAGCATCACACTTTCCCTTTGAAAGGGAACCAGGAAGACAAACAAGAAACAGAAAACCAGGGAAACAAGTAAATATGGGCAAAACTTTTTAAAAAGGCTCAGACTTAATCAACATAAAGAGTTTTATTTTATCCATTTTAAAATGACAGATATACAGTATCTCACAAAAGTCAGTACACCCCTCACATTTTTATAAATATTTGATTATAATTTTTCATGTAACAACAGTGAAGAAATGACACTTTGCTACAATGTAAAGTATTGAGTGTACAGCTTGTATAACAGTGTAAATTTGCTGACCCCTCAAAATAACTCAACACACAGCCATTAATATCTAAACCACTGGCAACAAAAGTGAGTACACCCCTAAGTGAAAATGTCCAAATTGGGCCCAAAGTATCAATATTTTGTGTGGCCACCATTATTTTCCAGCACTGGAAACCCTCTTGGGCATGGAGTTCACCAGAGCTTCACAGGTTGCCAGTGGAGTCCTCTTCCACTCCTCCATAACGACATCCCAGAGCTGGTGGATGTTAGAGGCCTTGTGCTCCTCCACCTTCCGTTTGAGGATGCCCCACAGATGTTCAATAGGGTTTAGTCCATCACCTTCACCCTCAGCTTCTTTAGCAAGGCAGTGGTCGTCTTGGAGGTGTGTTTGGAGTCGTTATTATGCTGGAATACTGCCCTGTGGCCCAGTCTCCGAAGGGAGGGGATCATGCTCTGCTTCAATATGTCACAGTACATGTTGGCATTCATGGTTCCCTCAGTGAACTGTAGATCCCCAGTGCTGGCAGCACTCATGCAGTCCCAGACCATGACACTCCCACCACCATGCTTGACTGTAGGAAAGACACACTTGTCTTTTTACTCCTCACCTGGTTGCCACCACACATGCGTGACACCATCTGAACCAAAGAAGTTTATCTTGGTCTCATCAGACCACAGGACATGGTTCCAGTAATCCATGTCCTTAGTCTGCTTGTCTTCAGCAAACTGTTTGTGGGCTTTCTTGTGCATCATCTTTAGAAGAGGCTTCCTTCTGGGACGACGGCCATGCAGACCAATTTGATGCAGTGTGCGGCGTATGGTCTGAGCACTGACAGGCTGACCCCCCACCCTTCAACCTCTGCAACAATGCTGGCAGCACTCATACGTCTATCTCCCAAAGACAACCTCTGAATATGATGCTGAGCACGTGCACTCAACTTCTTTGGTCAAACATGGCAATTCCTGTTCTGAGTAGAACCTGTCCTGTTAAACCGCTGTATGGTCTTGGCCACCGTGCTACAGCTCAGTGTCAGGGTCTTGGCAATCTTCTTATAGCCTAGGCCATCTTTATGTAGAGCAACAATTCTTTTTTTCAGATCCCCAGAGAGTTCTTTGCCATGAGGTGCCATGTTGAACTTCCAGTGACCAGTATGAGGGAGTGTGAGAGCGATGACACCAAATATAACACACCTGCTCCCCATTCACAGCTGAGACCTTGTAACACTAACAAGTCACAAGACACCGGGGAGGGAAAATGGCTAATTGGGCCCAATTTGGACATTTTTACTTAGAGGTGTACTCACTTTTGTTGCCAGCGGTTTAGACATTAATGGCTGTGTGTTGAGTTATTTTGAGGGGACAGCAAAATTACACTGTTGTACAAGCTGTACACTCACTACTTTACATTGTAGCAAAGTGTCATTTCTTCAGTGTTGTCACATGAAAAGATATAATCAAATATTTACAAAAATATGAGGGGTGTACTCACTTTTGCGAGATACTGTAGCTACTGAACAAATATTTATACATAAAGACAAAGATAAAGAATGATACAACTTGATACATGCTGCATGCTGTTATTTGTTTTAGGGACCAGAGCATGTAAAGCACAGGGAAGGGTGCTCTAGCATTTCACAGTTAGTTGTTTTTTTTTGTTTTTTTTTTCCATCAGATAAACAGAGTCTGACAGAAAAGGTGACAAGAGCAGAGGTTAACATCCTTTAGTGTTAACCACTCATTGTCACACATCGTGACGGAGCAGAGATAAGGCAGATGCAAGTGCAGGATAACAGTTGTTTATTTGTAGAGACAGGCAGGCAGACAAATCCAAAACGTGATCCAAAACGTAATCCATAAACATGCAAGAGGTCAGGCGATTGGCAAACAGGCATACACGGGGCTAGGCAGGAATCTAGGTCGATAACCAAAACAAGACACGAACTAGAACGAGGGACTGGAAGCGGAGAATCCAGCACTAACTTATGACTATGACTATGACTATGACGCGAACTAAACTAACGCTAAACATTTACTTACGACTTATTAATCTTCCGCGTTGTGTGCTGGGAAGCGCGCGGTATATATGCGGACATGATTAGCGTGTAAACTGCTATCAGCTGGGAGCAATACAGACCCACGTGAATTCCCAGCCAATGACGGAACAGGGAGGAGACATGACAAACATAAACAAAACACACGTGTCCCAATGTCACTACGGTCGACAGCGGAAAAGCAGGTGCTCGCGCATTTGCGCTTAGAGCACACTGCTTCAAGGGGGAATCGTGACACTCATATTTACAGTGTTGGATGTCCAAACCACCTAATCAATATTTGTGCCAGAAATGCTGCTAATAAGCTCTTAAAGTCAAATGAAGAACTAGTTATTGACATGTATCACTACTTTGAGAAAAGTTCTAAATGAAGTGAAGACCTTAAAGAGTTTTAAGATGTTTACAATGATGCTCAGCAGAAAGTACAAAAACAGTGTCCTACACACTGGCTTTCTTTAGGCAAAGAATTGAACCACTTACTCCACAAATGGTCAGCCAACATTAATGACACACTCAGAAGAAGCTGAAAGACCCCCAGTTGAAAATATCCACATGCTTTCTGCACAGACACACAATGTTTTGACAAATTTAATTTAGTTTGTCAAACAAGGCACGTATCCTGTTCGCTGAAAGCATAGGACAGCTTCTCCATATCATAAACATATTTATTGACCCAAAGATACTAAGAGAACAAAACATTTTGGAGATAGATAGAACCCTGAAATCTTCTGCCAAGATGCCAAGATTTATCAGGTATCTGGCCAGTAGACAGTTAACAAGCAAGGATTCACAAGAGATCCCCTCATAAGACACAGCAGCAAAGAAGCCAAAGCATTCTATGTGAAAAGCTTTTAAAAAATCTTGAAGTTCCCACTGACAGGCCAGAACATGAAACATATTTTAGTGGTCAATAAACAGAGTCAAGAAGAAGTGAGCGTAGAGCAGATTGTGACTATGGCTGAACGATTTCCAAATATGATGAAGAAAGATGCCTGAGAACAGCTCCATTTGAAAATCCACAATAACAGAGCAATTGAGTTTCAAAGAGCTCTACCAGTTGATGAAGCTGCTTTTGATGCTACCAAATTTTAATTGTGATTAGAAAGGGCATTCAGCATGGCATGTCGAATAACGACAGAATTCAGAAGTCAATTGTCTCACAAAAGCCTTGTTAATCTGATGTCTTACAAAATCAACAAATTGGTAAGGACCATGACCTTGGAGGGAACGGTGGCTTACTGGTTAGCATATTTGCCTTGGACTTCCAGGGTTGGGGGATTGATTCCTGCCTCTGCCCTGCATGTGTGGAGTTTGCATGATCTCCCTGTGCTTCGGGGGTTTCCTCCACCTTGTGGCTCAAGTTCCCTGGGATAGGCTCCAATCTCCACCATGACCCTGTGTAGGATAAGCAGAATAGAAAATGGATGGATGCTGTGACCTTGGGCGATGTCTGAGAACTTGTCCTAGGATGTTTGCTTTAGATTCACAATTTTGGTGTCAAATTACTCAGCAGAGTGTGAACCTTAATACCAATCAAAAACATCATGACGTTCGCCACCAAATATCAATCAGTTCTAATGGGGTGGAGCCTAATTTTCTTAAACAGCTGACAGGGTAATGACAGGGTAATCATTGAAATATCGCCACCAGGTTTGGCAGTTTAGTCCCAAATCACATCTCCTACTCAGCCAAATGAAATGACACATATCAACCTGAAAGGGGCACTATAATAAATGAATTTATTTTTTAGTTTATATATTGTATATATATTGTAGTGAACAGACTAAAAAGTGTTATATCTTTCTGACATATGGTTTCAATAATTTTGGCTGATATACTTTCTTTAATTTTCTGAAAAAACTTTTTCAAACTAGTCCTCGGCTATTCATCTGATCTGCATAACATGTAAAATGTAACATTAAAGAGTTTGCTGACAAAAAATATAATAAAACAATTATGACTGGCCAAACCGATTGGTTGCTACAAGTCATTGAAATTTGACCATTGCATGAATGTACTTAAAGAACCATATCTTCTGCAAATTAAAATTTCTACAAACTTTGCAATACATTGTCAGTAGAACACTCTGTAGCCACCTCTCAAATTACTCAAATATAACAATTCATAACCATAGGGGGTGCAATAACATAAAGATGCATTTATGCATCAGTTGTTTAATATAGGAAGATTAAATATGCTATGCTTTCTCTTGGTCAAAATTGGAAGCTTTATATCCCTGGTGTGTGTGTGTGTGTGTGTGTGTGTGTGTGTGTGTATGTGTGTGTGTGTTTCTTCTTAGCAGAATTCATCATGTGTTTTAAAGAGGTTGTGGTCCTTTTCAATGTTCAATTGACCAATATTAGTATGCCATCCAGAAGCAACGAACTCTGCACTAATGTGAAAGTAATAGGACTCACACAACATTTAAGAACCACCGAGTGCTAGGTTTATTTAGTTTGTCAAGTTTACTTGTACATTCAGTAAGGTGTATTTTGAGTGCATTTTACGTAAGTACAACTATGCTATTTTCAATTTTCTTTGACTTTAATTAAGTGGAAGGCATAAAACAGTAATGTTAGCATGATATATGTGGTTGTGTGTCTGCCATTAGTACCATACAGTGCTGTGAAAAAGTTTCTTCTGTTTTTGTGTATATCTCATACTAAATAGTTTTAGATCTACAAATGAAATACGAAATAAAACAAAGGCAACCTGAGTAAACACACAATGCAGTTTTTATTTATTTATTTTTTTATTGAATGATATTCAATTGAATGATATTCAATTGAATTATATTTATTGCCATATTATATATTATTTTATTGAAGCAAAATAAAGTTATCTAATGCCTATCACCAATGTGACAAACTAATGACCTAATTAAGGAGGTGCAGCAGCTAATGGACTGATGCAGAGCCAACAACCTGTCTCTGAATGTGGACAAAACATAAGAGATGTTTGTTGACTTCAGGAGAGCACGGACTGCCCACACTCCACTGAACATCGATGGCTCCTCCATGGAGATCGTCAAGAGCACCAATTTCCTGGGTTTTCACCTGACAGAGAACGTCACTGGGTCCCTCAACACCAGCTCCTTAGACAAGAAAGCACAGCAACACCTCTACTTTCTGAGAAGGCTGAAAAAAAGGCCATCTCCCACCCCTCATCCTCAAAACATTCTATAGGGGAACCATTGAGAGCATCCTGAGCAGCTGCATCACTGCCTGGTTTGGAAATTACACTGTATCAGATAGCAAGCCCCTGCATTGGACAGTGAGGACAGCTGAGAAGATCACTGGGGTCTCTCTTCCCTCCATCATAGATATTTATACCACACGCTTCATCCGCAAAGCATGACCCCATATACCCCTCATATAAACTCTTCACCCTCCTGCCATCGCGAAAAAGGTACCGAAGCATTTGGTCCCTCACGGCCAGACTGTGTAACAGTGTCTTCCCCCAAGCCATCAGACTCCTCAATACTCAGAGAGTGGACTGACACACACACACACATAATTTTTTATTTTTTAAATTTTTGTATAGCACTTTTTACAATAGACATTGTCTCAAAGCAGCTTTACAGAAACATATAAACACGGTATACAGATTTTAAAAGTGCGAATTTATCCCAATTGAACAAGCTGGTGGTGACGGTGGCAAGGAAAAACTCCCTAAGATGTTAAGAGAAAGAAACCTTGAAAGGAACCAGACTCAGAAGGGAACCCATCCTCATCTGGGTAACAACAGATAGTGTGAAAAAGTTAATTATGGTTTTATATGAAGTCTGTTTGGCCTTAGAAGCAGCCATAGTCCCAGCAATCTGGAATTGGAATAGATGAGAGCTCCATCCAGAGCTAGGACATTTGAAACGGATCAGGCAGGTCTGGAGAGCAAAAAGGATCAGGATCTCTTGTAACTCCATAAAATCGTGTGTGGCTCGACAGAAGGGGAGAGGGAGAGAAAATATTGTTAGGACTGTGCTTAGCGTAACAGAAAGTCTAGTCATGGTAGGCTTGAGTAAACAAATACGTTTTAAGCCTAGACTTAAACACTGATACTGTGTCTGAGTCCCAAACACTAATTGGAAGACTGTTCCATAACTGTGGGACTCTATAAGAGAAAGCTCTTCCCCCTGCTGTAGCCTTCGCTATTCGAGGTACCCTCGAATAGCCTGCATCTTTTGTTCTAAGTAGGCGTGGCGGATCATAGAAAACCAAAAGGTTGCTTAGATACTGTGGCGTGGGACTGTTTAGTGATTTATAAGTTAATAATAGTATTTTATAATCAATGCGAAATTTCACTGGGAGCCAATGCAGTGTTGATAAGATCGGGGTGATGTGGTCGTATCTTCTGGTTCTAGTTAGGACTCTAGCAGCTGCATTCTGGACTAACTGGAGTTTGTTTATGCTCCTACTGGAACATACAGACAGTAAGGCATTACAGTAATCTAGTCTAGAGGTGACACAAGCATGAACTAATATTTCTGCATCATGTAGTGACAATATATTTCTTATCTTAGAAATATTTCTGAGATGAAAGAAGGCTATCCTAGTAATATTATCTACATGAGCATCAAATTATAGACTGGAGTCAATAATTACTCCAAGGTCTTTTACTGCTGCACATGATGAAACAGAAAGTCCATCCAGAGTTACTATGAGATCAGAAAGTTTACTTCTAGCTACACTTGGTCCTAGTACAAGTACTTCTGTCTTATCAGAATTAAGTAAAAGGAAGTTAGTTAGCATCCAACATCTAATGTCCTTTACACATTCCTCAACTTTATTAAGCTGCTGTCTGTCCTCTGGCTTCGCTGAAACATACAACTGTGTATCATCAGCATAACAGTGGAAGCTAATTCCATGTTTACGAATAATTTGACCTAGAGGTAGCATATATAAAGCAAAAAGCAGTGGGCCTAAAACAGAACCTTGTGGAACACCAAATTTAACCTAGGTATGTATGGAGAAGTCTCCATTTACATCTACGAACTGATACCGATCGGTCAGATAAGACCTGAGCCAGGAGAGGACTGTTCCCTTAATGCCAACAACATTTTCTAATCTATCAAGGAGAATAGTATGATCTATAGTATCAAAAGCTGCACTAAGGTTAAGTAACACAAGCAGCGAGACACAACCCTGGTCAGAGGCCAGTAGTAGGTCATTTACTACTTTAACTAATGCTGTCTCTGTGCTATGATGAGGTCTAAATCCTGACTGATACATTTCATGAATGTTATTCCTATGCAAGTATAAGTATAACTGCTGTGCTACAACCTTTTCTAAGATCTTGGAGATGAAGGGGAGATTTTATATAGGTCTATAGCTGGACAGTTGAGAAGGGTCAAGGTTAGGTTTTTTAATCAGGGGTTTAATAACTGCTAATTTAAGTGATTTAGGTACATAGCCAGTGCTAAGGGAAGAATTGATTATACTTAAAAGCGGTTCAATTACTCCAGGACAAATCTGTTTAAAGAAAGATGTAGGTACAGAATCTAGTATGCAAGTTGATGAATTCTCTATAGAGATTATTGAAACTAGTTCGGTCTCTCCAAGGGGAGTAAAACATTGTAAACGTTGATCTGATATTGCTATATTATCAGGGTTAATTAACTATAGGGTTATTTATAATACTGCCTGGTTTTAATTTAATAGCCTGAATTTCACATCTAATATTTTCAATCTTACCAATTAAAAATTTCAAGAAATCTTCTCTGCTATGATTGAGTGCTTCTTTCTGTAATGGTTTTATTCCTAGTTAATTTTGCTACTGTTTTGAATAGAAAATCTCAAATTGTTTTTGTTATCTCCTATAAAGGTGGAGAGATGGACTTTTCTAGCATGACTAAGAGATTTTCTATAGTTAAGTAGGCTCTCCTTCCATGCGGTTTGAAATACTACCAATTTGGTTTGACGCCATTTACGTTCTAATTGTCGAGTGGTCTGTTTTAAGGTACGCGTTTTATCGTTAAACTAGGGTGCTAGCTTTTTCTCTCTACTTAATTTTGTTTTGAGTGGAGCCACTCTATCTTGCATGTAGCGGAGCGTTGACTCTAAGCATTCAGTCACCTGATCGAGTTCTATTGGATCAGACGGTGAACCAAATCTAATTGATGTCTCTGGGAGGTTATTTATGAAGCTCGGTGCAGTAGCTGATGTAAAAGTACGTTTTACGTGGTAGCAAGGTGAGGTGGAAATATTATGATCAATACGTATTACGAACGAGATAAGATACTGGTCTGAGACAACTTCAGACTGCGGAAAAATTACAATATTTTCTGTATTTAATCCATATGTTAGTATGAGGTCAAGAGTGTGACTACCATTATGAGTAGGTCCGATTACGTTCTGATTAAACCCTACTGAATCTAAGATGGACACAACCGCTGTTCTCAGAGGGTTTTCCGGGTTATCAAAATGAATATTAAAATCACTGACGATTAATGCTTTATCTACAAAAACAACCAGGTTTGAGATAAAGTCTGCAAATTCACTAAGGAATTCAGTATATGTCCCTGGGGGTCTGTAAATAATAATTAGAGGAATTATTTTTTGTTGCTACATAAGTTATATTGGTATAAAGAATTTCAAAATAATTAAATTTATGACTAGTTTTTTTGTGTGACGCCTAGATTTTGACTATGGATGAGACCAACACCTCCTCCTCTACCAGTTGAACGAGGCTGATGTACATAACTGTATCCAAGAGGACTGGCTTCATTTAATACTATGTACTCGTTTGGTTTAATCCAAGTTTCCATTAAACACATTAAATTACATTAATGATCAGTAATTATTTCGTTAACAATAAGAGCCTTAGACACAAGAGATCTAATGTTTAATAGTCCTAGCTTCAGATTAAAGGTGCTGGATGTGCATTCAGTATGATCTAATTTTATGTTAATTAGGTTACTAAAACAAACTTTCCGAAATTTTATATGTATTTGTATAGCTTGGGGAACAGACACAGTCTCTATAGTATGTATTACAAGTGTTGAACTTTTAAGTGAACATTGCTTATGATGAATGTTGTTATTGTAGGAAGATGTACTTATGGTAGGCAGTCACTTGGTGTGTAGCGCCTTGGAGATGTTGTCTGACAGCAGTTCCACTCTGAGGCTGCTGGGGTGCAGGCCATCTGGACGAAACAACCTAGGACGCTCCAAGAAGAGACATACACTCTGAACTGAACACCACCCCACTTCCATTGCAATATTTGCTACACTGTCACTTATTGTGCCTATTGTCCTGTTTTGGTAGTACTGTACTCTCTTTTTTTGTTAGCACATGCTTGCATGTGCACTTCATGTAAAATGTGTAGATCTTATTTAGTTCTATGTCATTCTGTGTTTAGTGTCTTATTTTGTGTAGCACCATGGTACTGGAGGAATGTTGTTTCATTTCACTGTGTACTGTACTAGCTTTATATGGTTGAAATGACAATAAAGCCACTTGAACATGAACTACAAACTTTGTTGCCATGATACCACGTCAAGCGTGCTTTCACATCAACTATTCCATACAGTTTTATCAATAATCTTTCAGAGTTATCAGCTGTGATTAGATCACAGTCTGACCCCATAGTACTTGATCAGGTGACTGAATACTTCGTGTCAATGTTCCTCTATACTCTAGATAATGTAGCCACACTAAAAATGTATATAATTAGAGAGAAAAATTTAATTAGAAAAAACTAGCACCCTGGTATAACAAATCACACACCTTCAAATAGACCACTAGAAAATTTTAATATGTTAATTAAATTGGAAGTAGTTCAAACAGCATGGAAGGAGAGACTCCTGAGGTATAGAAAAGCTCTTAGTGCTGCTAGATCAAAATAGCTCTCCATCCTAATACTGTAGAAAACACAGTGCTGTGAAAAAGTAGGGGTGCAATGGATCACAAAACTCACAATTCGGATCATATTATGGTTTTTGAGTCACAGATTGGATAATTTTTCAGATCAGCAAATAAAAAAGGGGTAGGAGACAAATATAACTTTGCTTTCCATTTATTAATTAAAGAACATGCAAGGACCTTTCATCTATGGTTTTAACAAAACAACATTCAAAATGCCCAGTATTTAAATAAAATCTTAAAATAAAATATTCAATACTCAGTTGTTAAAGTGCAATATGAGGCATGATACTGTCTTAGTGCAAAACCCTTTGTGTTCAACAAGGTTCTGGTTTAGGCACACTGCTTTTCTCTCTACTGTTTACTTGTAAACATAGTATTAACTCCCACTGTTATGCTGATGACACATAGTTGTATGTTTCAGCTAAGCTGAAAATCTTGATAAATTTGAGGAATGTTTAAAGAATATTAGACACTGAATGCATATTATCTCCCTTCTACTTAATTATGACAAGACAGAAGTGCATGTACTAGGACCACATGCAGCTAGAGGTAAGCTTTCTGATTACATAGTATCTCTGGATGGCCTTTCGATTTTGCTTTTGTTACCTCTAGGTTGGATTATTGAAATGCCTTACTGTGTGGATGTTCCAATAGGTGCATATACAGGTGATAAAGCACTTAATGATCTCGTGCCACAGTACCTGAACGAATTTCTGGTCTTTTATGATCCACCATGCCAACTTTGATCAAAAGGTGCAGGCACTTTGTTGATGCCTCAAATAGTGAAGGCTATAGTGGGGGCAGAGCTTTCTCTTACAAAGCCCCACTTTTATGGAACAGCTTTCCAAGTAGTGTTTGGGTTCAGAGACAGGCTCAGTGTTTAAGTCTAGGCTGGAAACATAATCGTTTAATCAAGCCATTTTTTTTTCTTCTTTATGGGTTCATGGGCATAGATTGTTTTGGTGAAATGGGATGTTTGGATGATGTCACACCCCACTCTCATGTTTTCAATCAGACTCTGGGGAGTGGCTCACTGCTTTATGTCTCAGGGCACTTGTCCCATAACCTTGCAATTTGGAAGAGAGATTCGGGAGACCAACTCAAAACTTTCTTAGTATCTCAGATTTTTGATATGATGGATAGTTCATTCATAATACTCAAACAAAATGTCAAAGTCACCAAACAGGAACTGAGAGCATATCTCAGAAAGAGTGTGACAGATTTTTCCCAACTTTGTAGATGAGTAAACAACCTTGTTGTGTGTGATTCCAAGAAGTTTTGTCTAAATCCCTTCTGGGGTGTGCTATAATTCACTAATTAGTAAAACTGCTCATAACTTTTGAACCACTTAACCTGCAATCATGATTTTTTCTTTATCTTTATTCCGTGGAAGGTGCTGAAAGTTTGCAATGAATGTAATGAATTTATAATCTGCCAAACAGGAAGTCAGCCATGTTGAAATTGCCAAACAGGAAATGAGGGGGTATCTCACAATGCTTTTATATATTAACATTAAACTTGTCATAAATATTTATCAACATGAGCTGAAATTAAGCAACAAGATTTGGCATCATTTGCAGCTTGGGAGGGCTATAACAAACAGGTTGTTGTGATATCTCAGCAGGAGCTTGACAGTTTGCCTTCAAATTTAGCATATCTCCTTTGGAGCAAGCACTGATGGTCCAGAGGTCTCTGGTCTTCCTCCACCACCAAGGGTGCACCAAAAAAGTGCTTGACCCCCTTAATTGCTTAATTGGTGAAGTGGGCATTATAATCCAAATGTTTGTAGTCCATGTGGAAAATGGAGTTGAATTCTGATTCCTACATTGACTTCACACATTGCATACAATCTGAAGGTGTTCCGTAGAAGCACTATATGGTATCCAGTTCTGACCCCTAAGTTTTGCAACTGAGATCACATAATGACTGGACACAGCTACCAGCTGGACATTGACTTGAGACCAGGTTTATTATAGTTTTAAAAGTACTGATAGGTTTTATTTTTATTTCGTTTTGTATTTTGGTTTTCAATTTTAGTTTCAATTCAATTAATTTTAATGGTGCATAAAAAGTTTTTATTTTGTTTTTGTCTTTCAAAAATCATTACTTTTAGTTTATTTTTAGTTATAGTATCATTTTAGTTTTTAATATCATGGTAATCATACTCATAAAAATCCCAAATTGGGCTCTGTTTTTTCCTACCTATTAAATTTAAAAAAATCAGTTGTTATATCTGCTGTGTTAGTACATAATTTCCCTTTGCTTATCTATCTTTCTCTCTATCCGAGCATCCATCCATCTGTCTATCTGTCTAATCTATTTATCTACCATTCACAAGCATTTATGCTTTTTTGATCAAATGATTGTTTCATTAAAACAATTTCCACAGGGCATAATAACAGTCCAAATGAATGCCCACTGTAAATGATTATAACTTATACACATTTTTATTGTGAGATTTTAACATGCCACTATAGTGCACAGTGTGAATGTGATGGCAAGTGTGAACAACCCAGTTGTTGTTAATAATGGGAATTATTAAAATTAAATTTTGCAAACTTGTTATATTGATAGTTATGGCTAAATTACAGTGAATTAGCTGTCTAGCTACAAAATGAGGAGTGTCTTTCGCTAGATTACACCATTTAATTTTACCTCCTTCTGAGTACGTGGTTAATTTTTTTTTTTTACTGTCCCTCTCTAACCAGCAATGCAAAACAGTCTGCTGGGTAGATGTCTTCAGGCCAGGATTCATATCAAACATGTTAAATTTGGTGCAGATTGAATACTGTATGTCTGAGTTAGTGTAAAACATGTCAGTTCATGTTGCCAGTAGGTGGTGCTATGACTACAACTGAACATTGGCATGTAGATGTATTCAGGCCAGGAGTTTTATCAAACTTGTGAAGTTTGGAGCAGAATGGACATTGTATGTGTGCATTATAACAACTTCCTGTTTCATAGCAAAACATAAAATTTTGTGAGATCACCACGTGCACATTGTGCAGCAAAAACTCAAAAGCTTCACAATTTAGCATTGTGATGGCCTTTAGATGAGTCTGACCAAATATGATGTTGATCTGATGAAATCTCTAGGAGGAGCTCGTATGAGGCCTGGAAATGGCAAAAATACAGCAAAAATTGAAGAAAAAAATAAAAATGGCTAACTTCCTGTTGAGTTTAGCACATGGGTTCAAGAGACTTTTTTTGTATGAATTGGTATGGTACACATGTTTACAGAATTTTGTATATGTAGGTGAAACGTAGTGTGAGGTGCACATACTGTAGTTGAAATTTTGCAGGTGGCACTATCGAGCCATTTCACCACGCTAAATTCTGCAACCCCTATAATGTTCACCAGTTCTGATACATCTGCAAAGCTTCTTGAGTTTTCGGCTATGTTTCGGCCCTCTAAAATGTGATTCATTTGAGAAAAAAATGATAATAATAATAATAATAATAATAATAATAATAATAATAATAATAAGGACTTCCTTATTATTATAATAAGGCTGAGCGACAGATGGAGTAAGACGCAGCTTTCGGGGCTCCTGCAACAATCTTTAATATTATTTTATAGGCACTTTTTTTGTGGAGTGTTTTTGATGTAAGTCGTGTCCAACACCTTAATCTTTACTTTTGATGTCCAAAATGCCAGCAAAATCCAAAGGCGGGAGCATTTCGTCTGCTCCACTTCAGCGGCCTGCTCCACACTCTGCATCCTCGCCTCATAGTGATCCCTCCTCCCCCTGCAAAGGAGTTGTTATGCCCGCTGTCCCCCTGGTTTCAAGGAGGAGCTCCTCTCTTCACTCCGAAGCGAAATGGTGGCTATTTTCAAAACCGAGCTCCAGGCGGCCTTGGGCAAAAAATTGACTTCTATCAAGGCAGAGCTACAGACCGTAAAGTCGGAATTGACAGTCAGTATTACGAATATCCAGTCGGATGTGAGTTTGGACTATTCCAAAGTGTTGAAGGTTAAGTATCATCCTATTGTGATTTCTGATCATGCTCCGCTTTCTTTGGCTGTTCAGCTTTCCCCCCAACCCCGATATTCAACACCGTGGAGGTTTAATACTCTGCTTTTGTCAGACAACAAATTTAATACATTTATTGAAGCTGCAATTGATGATTTTATTGGAATCAATCAGAATGAGGTTGAACCTATTTATTGTTCTCTGCTGTGGGAATCACTAAAAGCGTACTTACGGGGCCAAATAATTTCCTACTCCGCACCTTTAAACAAAACGCGTACAGCCAAACTACAAGAGCTATCGACTAAAATTGGCAAAATAGATCAACAATTGGTCATTGGCCCCTCTTCTGCCTTACTTAAGGATCGTGTTGACTTACAGACTGAATTTGAACTCATTACAACTGCTGATGCAGAGCGCCTTCTTCTACATTCATGCTCCGCATATTATGAACATGGCGATAAGGCGAGCCTACTCTTGGCCCACCAACTGCGTCTCCAGGCAACCTCGCGCATGATCCCTCAAATAAAAGATTAATCTGGCATACTCCATACAGACCCTAATACCATTAACACAGTCTTTTGCTCATTCTATCCCTCTCTGTATACGTCTGAATTTCCATCTGGGACTTCTGAAATGAATGCTTTTTTAAGCAGTCTCAACTTCCCTACCATTAACTCAGACGTTGCTAAAGATCTTGATTCACCATTAACCTTAGAGGAAATCAACTTAGCCATAAATAGCATGCAACACAATAAAGCTCCTGGCCCTGATGGATTCCCAGTAGAATTTTTCAAAAGATTTAGATCTAAACTGTCCCCTTTATTGCATTCTGTATATAAGGAATCTCTGCAGGATGGCTCTCTTCCTCCTACTTTACGACAAGCCTCTATAAATCAGCTCTTAAAAAAAGACAAAGATCCGAATCTCTGCAGCTCTTACAGACCCCTTTCCTTGATAAATGTGGATGCTAAGATTCTTGCTAAGGCTTTGGCTAGTTGCTTGGAAAGAATTCTTCCTGTCATAGTTTCAGAAGAACAAACTGGATTTATAAAGGGGCGTCAGCTATTTTACAATGTTCGCACCCTTTTAAACATTATCTACTCCAAACCCTCTGCTACAACCACCGAAGTAGTGATCTCAGTCGACGCTGAAAAAGCGTTCGACAGGGTTGAATGGGACTACCTGCTTACTGTATTACATAAATTTGGATTGGGTGATACATTTCTTTCTTGGATACGCCTCCTGTACATAGCCCCACAAGCTAGTATCTCCACCAATGGTATGCAATCAACTTATTTTACTTTATCCTGTGGCACTCGACAGGGTTGTCCCTTGTCTCCTTTACTTTTTGCATTAGCTTTAGAGCCCTTGTCAATCTATCTGAGGTCCTCCCCCTCTTTCACTGGGATATCACGTTTGGGAATGGAATTTAGACCATCTCTTTATGTGGATGATTTATTACTGTATGTTTCCAGCCCAAGTCACTCTTTACCCGGAATTCTCTCCTTTCTCCAGAGATTTGGTTCATTTTCAGGTTATAAATTTAACATTGCCAAGAGTGAGTGCTATCCGGTTAATACTTTGACATCACAACTAAATCAATCTGATACCCCCTTCAGACTGAGCCCTTCTGGCTTTAAGTATTTAGGAATCAATATAACCAGAACTCTAACTTCACTTTTCTCTGCTAACTTCTCCCCATTAATGTCTAAAATCAAAACTGACCTTCAGCAATGGAGGTCTTTACCTCTGTCACTTATAGGAAGAATTAACACAGTAAAAATGAATATCCTGCCTAAATTCCTCTTTTTATTCCAATGTCTCCCTGTATTCTTATCAAAATGTTTTTTTAAGACTATTGATCGGGACATTTCTAGCTTTTTATGGTGTGGAAAGGCACCTAGAATAAGTAAGCCAATGCTTCAGAGATGTAAACGCAATGCTGGCCTTTCTATCCCAAATCTCCAGCTGTATTACTGGGCATCACACATTCACAAAATCTTATTTTGGTGGAGACTAGCGCATTCCCCGTGGTGTACGTTAGAGGTACATTCATGCGGCTCGTCCTCTACAATGGCTCTGCTTACCTTATCTATTCCCACCAACTTCTCTGGCTTTACAGATAACCCAGTGGTTAGTTCAACTCTAAAAATCTGGTACCAGTTCAGGAAAAATTTTTAATTTGTTTCCGCATCTACCTTAGCTCTGTTACTGAAAAATCACTCATTCCAAACTGCACTATCTGACCCTACGTTTGCTATTTGGCATGACAAAGGTCTCAAAACCTTCAAAGATCTCTATAGGGATGGTGCTTTTTGTAGCTTTGCAGATCTGTCGAGTGAATTTCAGCTTCCACCGTCCCATCTTTTTCACTATTTTCAAGTTAGACACTGCGCAAAATCATTGTTTCCTACTTTTCCCTCCTCACCCCCAAATCAACTATGGGATGATTTTCTCTCTTCTGACCCTCTTCAGAAATCTCTTATTTCAAGAATTTATAATAAACTCTTATCCTACGACAGCTCACCTATCACTAAAATCAAGGTTGCTTGGGAGGGCGAATTGGGGTTGACCCTACATGAAGCCTGGTGGGACGTTGCCCTTAAAAAGATCCACACAAGCTCATCTTGTGATCGTCTCTCTTCGATACAGTTCAAGGTATTACACAGGATAAATTTCTTCAAAACACGTCTATCACAGATTTATCCCACTGTCACTGACAGATGTGATAAATGTCATGCCTCTCCCTGCAACCTCACCCGCATGTTCTATTCCTGCCCATCATTATTTTCCTTTTGGCAGAAGTATTTTGATAGCATCTCAAAAATACTGTCTATTACCGTTAAACCCTCTCCCCATATTGCCATATTTGGGTATCCGGAGGATTATAACAGGTACAACTCGAACCAATTAGATCTCTTGGCGTTCAGTTCCTTGTTAGCAAGACGGCGTCTTCTTTTCCATTGGAAATCCATAAAGCCTCCCTCCAGCACTCAGTGGCTCAGGGATGTAATGTCTTTTCTAAAATTGGAAAAGATTAGATACTCTCTGGGTGCCAACTCTGATAGGTTTTACAGTAAGTGGCAGCCTTTCTTAACCTTCTTCAAGAACAAGAAGCTCCTTTTATTTATTTGTTTATTCATTTATTTATTTTTAGCTATTGATATTTTTAGTGAGTATGTATGGATGTATGAATGTGTGTTCTACTCTATATGCAAAACCTTTCAATAAAAAGATATATTTTTTTAAATAATAATAATAATAATAATAAATGCAGCAGATCCAATAGGGCATCACATCAGCGATGCTTGGGCCCTAATAATAATAATAATAATAATAATAATAATAATAATAATAATAATAAAAAACGGAGCAGATTCAGTAGGGCCTCGCACCAGCGGTGCTCAGGCCCTAAATATAGCTGCAAGCAGCAATTATCAGGGTTCAAGCTGTTTAGGGACCTTAATGACATTAAAAGATATAACTTAATATTGTGCAATACTATAAGCACCTAAATCAAAGAAAAACCAAGATAAATTTCAGAAACATCGGCCTTCATTAATCTTGCCTAATAGCTGCTGAACATTGATGGACCAATGCCGGCCATGTTTTTCAAGATTCACAATTGTCCTCATATATGCTGATTGAACCTTGCACAAGGACAATTCTTGCAAGATTTATTTATCATGTCTATTGGACCAATGGTTCCACATTTACTCCCAATTTCATATTTTCATATTTTCTTCTGTTATAGCAACACCAACTGGTCACAATCAATATTTTTTTTTTTAGAATTATTCTCAGAGTGAACCCATATGTAAGTATCCCAAGTTTGGTGAAAATACCTCATTCCCTTTCAAAGGGAACTTCGACGTTGCATTTAGCATAACAGTATGGGAAGCACCCTTGCACATGTGACCGGTATCTGAAGCTTGTATAAAATCATGCCTCAACTTATAGCCTTGCCATGATCAGGTGACGTGGCAATTAAGCACGTCGCATGATATATTTATAGCACCTATGAACCATGCCGCCAGCCTTATCATCTTCAGCGAGACTGCATGTCTGTTGTTTGTGTGACAAAAAACGCTTCATTTCTACTCTATATTTTCTCAAAATCTCTAAATTTTCTATTCCTTTTTTAAAGAAAAAAGAAAAGAAAAGAGAGGGAAAGAATGGCCGACAAAGAATTCAGAAAGTGTGTTACGCCTTGCTCCCATTTCATCACGGGAGGAGACGGACACGCTTTCTGTGTGAAGTGTTTGGGCGTAGAGCATGTGACAGCAGCCCTTGTGGGGTCTGTCTGTCAGCATTGTGAACGTTTTACAATTAGGCAGCTCCGCTCTCGGCTCACTCTCTTCTCCTTCGAAGGGAGTTGGGTTTCAGAGCCTCGTGGATCTGGGCGTGGATCTGGGCGTGGGGTTCTCGTATGGATTTGGAAGAGGAGCTGGAGACGAGCGCTGCTCTATCTCTTGCTCTTGTCTTCCAGGTCTGGCTCGCCGCCTGACAGCCGCTCTCAAGCATATAAAGAGCTGCTTGTGGTGATTACTAGGGCAGGTGAAAAGTTGAATATAGACTGGCCCGGGGAAGAGGAAGTGGCTCGTAGCAGGCTGGATGAGCGCTTCCTCTCCAGTGAAAATAAATATAAAGCTATCTCACACCGCAGAAAATTCCCTTTTTTCTAGAAGTGCATGATGAGATATCACGCTTCTGGAGAAAACCATACACTAGCCATGTTTATAACCCCGCGACGTCTGATTACTCAGCCATCAACTGATAACACAACTGATATAGTGAGCAGCATGGCTATTTAGCGATGTCGAAGGTGGAGGAGGTGCTTGCGAGCCACCAACGGCAGGTAATTTAGGGAGGCCAACTTGACCTTCTAAGCCATGTAAGGTCACCTCGGCGTTGATGGGCAAGGCCTATGCGGCAGCGGGTCTTGCTTGTGGGTCACTGCATACAATGGCAGTGTTGCAGGCCTACCAAGCAGACCTGCTGAGGGAGCTCAACTGGTGAGGGAATTGGGCCCGAGGCAGTGGCAGAGCTGCGCCGCACCACAGATTTATCTCTCTAGGCGACCAAACAAACGACCCATCATATCGGCAGTTCAATGGGTAGCCTGGTTGTGGTGGATAGGCACCTATGGCTCAACCTCTCAGGGATGGGGGACAAAGATAAGGTCTACTTGTTGAACACCCCTGTTAAACCTTCCGGCCTGTTTGGCGACGCGGTTAATGCCATCTCCGACAGGTTTCGCGAGGCAAAACAGCAAATGGCGGCGTTCAGCCAGTTCCTTCCCCGTCGTGTCGAGTTCGCCCAGGCATCCATGAGTGGAGCCCGGGCCAGCGTTAGTGCGAGGGAGGCGCAGAAGGCGAGTGTGGTGGCCCGCCTCCCCCCGCAGAGAGCCAGGGTGACCGGGCGGCCACAGCCACAGCCTGCTAAGAGGCCTGATCTAAGAATGATCATAAAAGCAAAGCAGGCAAGGAAGGAACGGTCCTTATGGGCCATGGAGGGGGGATGGGATTCTACTATGATGAGGGTATTTCTATCCCCAACACGTGTAGGATCGATCATATCAACTTTGAGCAAGATAAAGCTAGGTCTGGGCATCCCCTCCAGTCTCTAAGAGAGACTGTTGGGCCTTATGGCAGCAGCAGCCAACGTCACACCTTTGGGCCTATTGCACATGAGACCGTTTTAGTGGTGGCTGAAAAGTCGGATGAAACCTCTGAGAGTAATCAGTGTCACGCGGCGATGCCTACGTGCTCTGAGTATTTGGAGGTGTCCGCAGTTTCTAGCCTCGGGTCACACTCTAGGGGCATCTCCTTACCGCAAGACGGTAATGACAGATGTGTCCCTAACGGGCTGGGGTGCAGTCTTAAATGGCTGCCAGCTCATGGTCTTTGGAGCGGCCCTCATCTGGAGTGGCATATAAATCGCCTAGAGATGCGGGCCATATTCCTAGCACTAAAATTCTTTCTTTCTCAGTTGAGAGGTCACCATGTGCTAGTTGTGTCAGACAACAAAGTGGTGGTCTCACATATCAGGGAGGGTTACGTTCACGCCCCTTGTTCAGGCAGGCACAACTAATCCTTCTCTGGGCAGAGGGAAAGTTCTTGTCAGTGAGTGCAATGTACATTCCGGTCAGCCAGAATGTAGAGGCAGACATCCTGTCGAGGCAGGGGCTGAGGCCCGGGGGTTGGAGGCTCCATCCACAAGTGGTGGAGTCCATATGGCAGAGGTCCGGACAAGCGGAAGTGGATGTGTTTGCCTCCGAGGAGACGACACACTGCCGCTGTGGTTCGCCTCACTCCTCCCGCACCATTGGGGCTGGACGCCATGGTGCACACGTGGCCGAGGTCACGTCCATATGCTTTTCCCCCGATCGATCTGCTCCCACAAGTTCTAGCGAGAGTTCGCCAAGACCGTCTACGTCTGCTGCTAGTAGCACCTTATTGGCTGGCTCGAATATGGTTCCCGGAGATAATTTCCCTGCTCGACGGTACTCCTTGGGAGATTCCCATCCGCAGGGATCTACTGTCTCAACAAGGAGGGCGGATTTATCACCCTCAGCCAGAACTATGGAAACTGTGGGTCCGGCCCCTGAGGGGCACCAGCTTATAGAGTCTGGTCTCACAACTGAGGTTGTAGAGACCATGTTAAATGCTAGAGCACCATCCACAAGGTAATTGTATGCGCTCAAGTGGTGGCTTTTTGTCTTGTGGTGTAAGGAACGTCAGCTAGACCCAGTGAACTGCGCAATAGCTACAGTCCTGGAGTTCTTACAAGAACATTTCTCAGCAGGGTTGGCTCCTTGTACAATCAGGGTTTACGTGGCCGCCGTTTCAGCCAGCCACGCCCCTGTTGATGGAGCCTCTATGGGGCAACATCCTCTAACTTTGAGGTTCAGGCATGGTGTCAGATGGATGAGGCCCATCTGCAGGCCGCACATACCTTCCTGGGACCTTTCTGTGGTCTTGGAAGGTCTGTCAGGGGCCCTATTTGAGCCCTTAGAGTCAGCCTCTGAGAAGCTTCTGACTCTAAAGGTAGCTCTTCTGCTGGCCCTGACATCTCTCAAGCGAGTGGGAGATCTACAAGCTCTCTCTGTTGCCCCTTCCTGCCTTGACTTTGCCCCTGAATTAGCCAAGGCTTTCCTGTATCCTAGGCCGGATTATATTCCTAAAGTGCCTACATCGGCTGCCCACCCTGTGGTGTTGCAGACTTTCTGCACTCCTTCATTCCTCATGCCAGAACCAGAGAGGATGCACCTGCTGTGTCCAGTAAGGGCTTTCTGTACTTACGTCCACCACTCCGGCCAGTGGCGTAAGTCGGGGCAGCTGCTGGTCTGCTTTGGTGGCGAAAGTAGGTGATGCGGTGTCAAAGCAGTGCATCTCTAATTGGATAGTGGAAGCAATCTCTATGGCGCACGGTCTCGCCACGCCTCGGGGCATAAGGGCTCATTCCCCCAGGGCGGTTGCCTCCTCGAAGGCTTTGTCCAAAAGGGTATCCTTGCAGGATGTGTGTGCTGCTGCAGGATGGTCTACGCCACACACATTCATTCATTATTACAGCCTGGATATTCATTCTATCCCGGGCTCGAGTGTCTTGCAGTGACCCTCGGGCTTGGATCTTTTTGAACAGGCCGTACCCTCGGTATGACAGAGTGGGTATTCCCGTTCCCATACTGTTATGCTAAATGCAACATCAAAGTTCCCTTCGAAAAGGAACGTCGGGGTTACGCATGTAACCCTGTTCCCTGAGAAGGGAACGAGACGTTGCATAGCTTTGTCATACCAGGGCAGGCCTGTGAATTGCGTCTCCGATTCAGATAATAGGGGCTGGCAGCGTGGTTCATAGGTCCATATATATATATAATGCGACGCGCTTAATTGCCACGTCACTTGATTATGGCAGGCCTATAAGTAGAGGCATGATTTTACACAAGCTTCAGATACCGGTCACATGCGCAAGAGCACTTCCCATACTGTTATGCTAAATGGAATGTCTCATTCCCTTCTCAGGGAACAGGGTTACATGCGTAACCCCGACATTCTCTTCACGAGTTATAGCCATATAAGTAAAAGTGGCCATGTCCATTTCAAACCTTTTGATGTGCCTTTGTGAGGGTAAATCAAAAGTTAAACTTTTTTTGATAACTATTGATCGAACATATATAAAGTATTGTTTACATTATCTGAAATATTTACTGAACGCTTTGACAACCACCATGGTTCTTCAGGCAGCTATGTTTAGAATGAGAAGACCTATCATTTGATCGATATTACTTATGTTTGTTAAAAACACTGCATGATATACAACCGATAACACCAACAAAAATTGGTGATAGCACTATCTAGTGGACGATTTCTTTACAATTTTGCAAAAACCTCTTCAAGTCAAATAGGCCCGCCAAGTTTTGTTCCAATCAGCAATTGGTAACCTTGTCTAATAGCTTCTGAAATTTGATTGGCCGATGGCAGCCATGTTTTTCAACATATGTGAATGTGCTCCTAGACACTGATGGAAACTGAGACAAAGATACTGTACACAATTTTAAAGTCAATTGGATCAATGCTTCCATAGTTACAGCCAATTTCATGTTTTTTTAAGTATTATATCACCACCATGTGTCAAAATTGTGACAGATTGTCCTCACACATAAGCATGCTAAATTTTGTGAAGATATCTATTTTCTTTCAAGAGTTAGATCCATTTACATACTGTAAAAGTGGCCATGCCTACTTCCTGTGTTTACGAATACCATAGCTCAAGTCGAAAGTTCAAACTTTTTTTATAACTTTCGATAGAGAGACCCCATAGTATCTTGTGGCACTGGTTTGGTCCCGATCGGATGAAAAACTTCACAAAAGTAGGTTTTACAAAAAAAAATCCAGGATGGCGGAAAAATTTTATAGGTGGGAATGAAATTGGACATGTGTTTTGTTCATCTGCTCCCAAGGATTCCATAGATATAAGACACTTGAGTCTGCGACAAACAGTTGAAAAGTTATGGGCCAAAACTTTGCTGTAGTACTCTCTCTACCTTCCGTCAAAATTTCAGCTCTCTAGGCCTTATAGTTTGGTCTGCACAATCAGTTTTAGGGCAGAATAATAATAATAATAATAATAAATAAAAAATAATAAAAATCCTTACAATTACAATATGGATTAAGATGGAGCAGATCCAATATGGCCTCACACCAGCGGTGCTCGGGCCCTAATTACCTCTACATATATTTCAGTAGATCATGATATAAATATTAGGGGGGTTGTATTTGCTAGTTCTGATTATTGGGGGTGGGGGGGGGGGTGTCTCTGTTGTAGGAGAATTTAAAATTCAATTGTCGTCTCATATCATGATTTCTTATGGTTCAAGAAATAGTCAAATGCATTTACACATGCACTTGAATGTCACTGAAAGTCAATGAGGTTCATTCAGGGAGGGAAATTTTCTCTAATTCCTTTCTAATTTTCTTTGAGAATATCAGAATGAATGCTTCTCGCAGTGCTTTCTGAGCCTAATTTCTGGAGACATTTAATAATTGAGATAATACCCCCTCATGAACTCGCAGCAGGGTCAAAATTGTGGCCCACCTTTTGGCTGACCTCAACATGTCACCCTGCAGCCCCAGCGGGCATGTTTACAATCTGCAAACCTCTCTCTCAGACATTCCCTCTGCCATCTTATTAATAGCCAGTGAGAAAGCAAAGTGCAACACAGGAAAAATGTTGCATTTGTATCATATCCCTGTTGAAAAAAAAGCCATTTTAATAATGATTCACTTTCTTTGAAATTCTTCAAGATAAAGTCTGAATATATTTCTTTTCTATTGGTGTTAAGAGAAATGTTATTTTTACAGATATTCCTTTTAGTTATCCTTATTTACACTCTGACTCTGTCCTGTCTTTGTGCAGTGGTTCATTTAGTTAAGAAAACATCAAACATGGTTCTTCCTACATTGTTATTTTGGTGTTGAGAGTACCTCAAAGACTTGAATCTGGTAGTTTCAAAAAAGAAATCTGTAATGCTGATGACTGGCAGTCAGAGCTTTCTATTTATTTGTTCCAGTCATCTGACTCCCAATGAGATTACTCAGATGAGAAAATGTGAAAAGTGGTGTTGCCTATTCCATCCATACTTAATAACCCACACAGCTTCAGTGCATGCACATATACACACATACATACATCTCCATTCTCTGTGCATCACTGCGAGGGTTGAGGGTCTCCCTCTCCCCTATTGCCTCTTGGATTATCATGTATACTCCAGTTATGGTGGATCAATATACTTCTGTCTGTATAGGGGAGGACGAGGGAAATAAGACAGAGTTTGGGTATGGCTGTGACTATAAAGTAATGTATTAACACTGATATGCATCTCTTCATTTACATCAGGAATGTGGCCCTGTTAACTCCTCTCAGTCTACACATAGAGGATATGCACATACACCGACACACACACACACCCACACACACACATATACACAAAGGGCCTAATTGAAAGGTGGCATTTGGAGAGATTGCTTCTTTAAATGCTTGGCAAGGTGGGGGCAAGTCTTGTCATATACTGTAGGAATTAGGTTTGACCACACCTTTTCTTAGCTATATTGACAGGGTCTTAACTACCCTCGAACACAAATATGCTAAATGGGATATATGTTCCTAGGTAAATCAAGGCCTTAATTCAAACATAAGCAGACTCACCAATGTGCAAGCATGAAACATAGATTGAGAGAGAAGAGAAACGAAAAAGAAAGGATTAGCAAGAGAAGGCTGGATCCCTGATAAAGTATGAAGCTCTCTAGTGCCTGGCTCAAGGTCATGGGGTTTTTGTAATACTCAAACCTTCTACCTCCCTCTCCTTTTCCTCCATCCTTTCATCCCAACACAATTCCTCCCCACAGAGCCCCTGAAAACAGAGCAGCACCTGGTTCCCTCCTTGTCTGCACATCCATGTCCCCCAGATGAATATACTACATCTGTACTACCAGTATCCCCCATACTCTGTTTTAACACACAAATGAACACACACACACACACACACACACACACACACACACACACACACCGCTCTTAAAGCAGCTCCTGAGGCATATAAGAAGCATTCAAATATTTGTAACAAGACAGGGTTGAAACATTTATACATTTATACCTCACCATATTATTCACTAGTGTACAAAATATACTTCAACTTTCACTTGTGATTACTTTTAATAATATACATTGTCACAATGCACTAGGGATATAACTCAGTGCTGTTATCTGTATCTGTTTAGTGCCCAAAATATTCATAAATATTTTTGTATTTGGATTAACAAGTTATTTAAGCTACGGTTGACAATAACCATCTAATAAAATTTTATAAGATTTATTTTACTTTACTTTTTTGTCTTTGTTACCTTCCAGAAAGATCAGAAATGTTTGCTTCTGCAAATCAGCAGCATAAATGCAAAGGCAAAGCTAATGCTAAGGCTTCCAATTGGTATGGGGTGCCAAAATGTAAAACGTTTAATATCCCTTTCTCTCTGACTTTTTGATGCATGATACATTTTGATAGCAACTTATGTCAAATAAAAGTTTCAATTTAAATGTGTAATTAATTTCCCTCTGGGGTTTGTATGGTTTTTCCTGCTCAGTTCTGTCATGATATGGAGGCGCAGACAGAAGCAATTGCAGGTATGGCAGTTTAATAAAACAACAACAAGTCCAACGGATAAGGCAGAAGATAATAATCATGAACAGGCAGAGGTCAGGTGATCAGGCAAACAGTACAAACAGGGCAGGGCAAAGAGACGAGGTCATAAACATAAGCAAAGTAAAAAAAAGAATTAAACGACATGGTACAATGGCTTGTTACAGACAGAGACAAAAGGCAACTGAGTGTATACTTCACAAACTGATGACAGAATGAGAGTCTCTTAAAAGGAGTTTGTGATGCATTCTGGGAGATGGAGTTGCTGGTTTGTCATGGTATGACAAGTTCTTGATAATTGGGATTGTTGTTCTTTCGTCATTTCATCCTATGAGGTTTTCTAGGAATTTTCTATATTTATTATTATATTCAAAGTTTTCATGTCTGAGTCTTTGTAGTAGGAATTTTTTTTTTTTTACGTTTATGAGGTCATTATATTCTAGATTGAGTTTCCTTAATTCTCTTTCTGTGCTTTCTGTGCGGTTGATTGCCATTAGACTCTCTAACTCCCTAATCTTTTGTTCTAAAATTTTCATTTTCAATATTTTTCTTTTTCTTATATGATGCATGGGATATTATTTTTCCTCTGAGAACGGCTTTCCCTGTTTCCCATAATAGCGTTGGTGGAATTCTCGCTGGCTCCATCGACCACTGCCAGACTTCCTGGGCCTCAGGACCCAGCCCATTCATCACGCTGCGCTCTGGGAAGACAGCGACCCACCACCCATGCTCAGCACCTCCTCACCTGCACCTTTACAACTAAAACTTAAATAAACACCAATTATTTTGCACAACTTCTGCCTACCAGGTGTCTGTGTTCTGCCATCTCAGCCCTGAGTGGCCACACTGGTGGAGGATGCGGGCATAGGAGCACAGACTCCCCCTCCCCCCCCCAAAAAAAAGAGAGAATAGAGAAAACACATCCAGCTCACAATCAATCCCATGCTGTGGCCCCTCTTAGAGATGAACATCCAGCAGTATGTGGTGACCCAGGAGCTGGCCCAAAGCCTCCTCACAGTGACCCAGGTGCTGCTGGAGTTAAAGAAGAAGCCCTGCTCTTCTGCTGGCATTCTGCTCCCAAACCCCTGCCAATATTCCCGGGCATCCTCACGAAACTTACCAGCAAGGATGACATGGAGGCCTTCATGCTAACCTTTGAGTGAGTCACCTGACACGAGAAGTGGGAAGAGCGCAGGGCTGACATCCTCGCCCCTTTCCTGTCAGCGGAGGACCAGGCATTATCCAGTGCTAAAGATGGAGATCCTGAGCCGCTGCCACCATGGCAGAATTCCACGGCTTGTCCTACCAACCCAGAGCCACCCCACAGACCCAAAGAGACTCCTTGCTCTGAATCACCAGAAGGTGGCTCCAACCCAAATGACACAACACCAGCGAATTAGTAGAGAAGGTCATGATGGATCGCTTCCTGTGAGCTCTGCCACTGGAAGAGTGGAAAGCAGCGGGGATGAGGAATTCCTGGGGTTCAAGGGAAGTGGTGGAAGCCCTTGAATGTGCCCTGGCCATGCTGAGCATCAGCAGGGGTGAGTGGAGGGACTCTCCACTGGGGCTCCACCGGGGTCAAGCCCCACAGCAGCCAGAGCCCATCCTCTAATGGGAGAGGAGACACAGAAAAGCTGACCCACCTGTGGGACACCCTGGGACGAGCCCATTCCCTCAAGGGCATCTTAACTGACCAAAGTATGCCTTTTGTCTCTAAACTAATGGGTGATATGTGCCAGTTGTTGCAGGTGAAAGATCTCCGGACCTCCGTCTAACACCCCCAAACTGACAGCCTGGAGCAGTTTAACCAGACACTGAAACAGTTGCTCCACCGAGTGGTAGATGAGGATGGCTGAAACTGGGACCTCCGTCCATACATGCTTTTTGCCACCCAAGAAATGCCCCAAGCATCCACCGGGTTCACCCCTTTTGAACTTCTCTTCAGTCAGCAACCTCGAGGACATGGGCCAAGAAGCCTGGGAAGAACAGCCCTCTCTGTTCAGGTCCCTGGTCGACTACATACAAGAAATGCAGGATAGATGGACTCACATCATTTGAGAGCACATGGAGACCGCCCAGCAGGAACAGCAGCGGGCCTATGACTGACCAGCTCAGCCCTGGGAGCTCCAGCCAGGTGACCAGGTGCTCCTGCTGCTCCCAAACACCACCTGTATGTTCCTGGCCCAGTGGCAGGGCCCCTCCCTACACCATCCTAGAGAGGATGGGCCCAGTGAACTACTGCCTGCAACAGCCCGGTAAGTGCACAAACACCCAATTATACCATATTAACCTGCTGAAAAAATGGGTGTAGCCTGCCCCAGCGCTTTCCACTTTTTCTGTTGTCCCCTAAGAGCCCAACGAGCGCCAAGAGCTGAGGGAGCTGGTGGACCAGTTCACCGACGTCTTCTCGTCCACCCCAGGCCTGACCCACCTGGAACAGCATGAAATGAAAATGTCACCAGGGGTGATGATCCGACAGTGGCCCTACCAGGTCCTAGAGGCTCGCCGTCATGCTATTGAGGAGAAAGTCAGCCGGATGTTATGTTATTATCAAAGAATCCACCAGTCCCTGGTCCAGCTCCATCGTTGTGGTCCCAAAGCCAGATGGCAGCACCTGTCTTTGCAATGACTTCCAGAAGTTCAACAAGGTCTTGGAGTTTGACAGTTACCCCCTTCCTCAATTCGACGACCTCATAGAGCATTTGGGGAGGGCCCAGTTCATCTCCACCCTGGACCTGATGAAGGGCTACTGGCAAGTCACCCTGGCACCAGTAGCAAAGGACACGACCGTGTTCAGTACCACCAGAGGTCAATGGTCACTGGGTCTCTTATGGCAAAGAACCTCCAGAGTGCATTGATGAAAGTAGAGGTATCCATTGATTCTATTAGTTCAAGATGGATGACCCGTGAAATCATACAAGTGTGGTGAGAAGTGACCATCTATGGTCCAAAAATGTCCACTCCCACATGGGAGGAGGTGTTCTGCAATTAAGTCTGCCATCCGCTGATTTTCAGTTCACCCTCTGAATTTATGGAAGGTAACACAGTTGTGAATATGACCACTGACTTGCCTTTTCCCACCAATGATCGACAGGACCGCTGATCTTAAGGCCCCTTCTGTGAGGTGACAACCTTGGTGTTGGACACCTTCACGGTAATACCATATGAGTAGGTTATTGACACGATGTCATCCTGGGATCATGCGTCTTTGCCATGTGCACGTTGGTAAAGTGGCTGCTGGAAGTGATCGTGATGTGTGATCGACTGGGTTTTGGTCAGATGGGATGTAGCTCCATTGCTCTGGCTGAGGCGAACATCTAATCCTTTGCACGCAAGTACTTATTTTAATTGTCTGAGGTCTACTGGTCGAGGAGGAGGAGTTGCGACTTTTTTCAAAAAATAGTTTAACTGCTGGCAGTTGTCGTCATATTCTTACTCCAGTTTTGAACTCAATGTCTTTGAGTTGGATCGACTTCACCCAGTGCTGTTTGCTGTGATATATCACCCACCCAAATACAATAAAGATTTTATTAATGACGTTTCTGATTTTTTTTTTAGTGTTCTTCTGATAATTGTTTAGTGCATAAGTTTGGGATTCTAATTTGTTATTTATTTTATTTATTTTATTTTATTACTGTTATATTTGTTCCTATTGGTTATTTTATACAATATACAAAGTTAACTTAATTTGTGCGTCTGGCGTATTATTTCACTGTCGTCATCCAACTCGTGGCTCCAGCAAGTGAATCTATAGTCTTTTGATCTGGCCCAATTCCATCCATCTAGGTATCTCGACTACTCATTACGGTCATCACACGCTGTAATACCCCCAATAAGTGACCCGCCCTCGACGAGCGGGTTACATATTCACAGCGCTTCACTTTTTCCACATTTGGTTATATTACAGCCTTATTCCAAAATGATTCTGAATCATAAAATCCCTAAGAGACTTTTGTTAATGTTTGAACCTGTGAGTAGTATGTCATTAAGGCAGACTCCCTGGTAACTAAAATCAAATACCACTCTTACAGTGGGGGAAATAAGTATTGAACGCGTCAACATTTTTTTCAATAAATATATTTCCAATGAGGATATTCATATGAAATTTTCACCAGACTTTGGTATTAACTCAAGAAATCCAGAAATATAAAGAAATCCAAACATGAAAGTCCATAAATAAAGTTATAAGTAATAAAGAGGGATGACACAGGAAAAAAGTACTGAACACTCTAACTGAAATTTATTTAATACTTAATGGAGAAGCCTTTGTTTGCAATGACAGCTTCAAGATACTTCCTGTATGAGAAATTAATCGGCCATAGTATTCAGGTGTGATTTGTGGCCCATACTTCTAAACATATTTTCTTTAAATTTTGTTCAATGGAATTCAAGTCAGGTGATTGACTGGACCAATCTAACACCTTGTTGAAGGCCATGGGAAGAAAGTCGGTGGTAACCATGGGAGCTGACTAGATCTTTGATGGTGTTCTGACAATGAGAGAGAAGACTTGGGCAGACAATCTCCAGGATGTTTGTCCGAAACATATTCACTGAAGGCTAGCTTATGAGCTCCCCTAGACAGACCTTTCCCATGATGACCCATGCTAATGCCAGTCTCTGGGCAAAGGGAGCATTGGCTAACCCATTGTGCTCTTTGTACACCTTGTGTGCTTGGATAATATGCCATCCCAGCAATAATAAGACCTGTGTGCCTTGGAGTCAAGAGGAGGAATTTTGACAGCAATACACTTGAGATTCATGTGGATTTGGGCAACCTCTGGACTTGGGATCTCAGCCAACATCGATCAATTATCAGGCAGCATGTTGCACTCAGTAAGGGAGGGGAGACATAGGCTTGACTGTTCACCTTTTGACTCTACAATGAAGTTATTTGCCTGTTGTTTCTGACACCCCTGCACATGTCTTGGGAGTGTATGGAGCAATGTTATTAATGGAGATATTGAACGTGTCAAAAAATGACCTAGCCAGTGATCTCTTACTCTGTTAATCCATAATTTCATATGTCTTAATTTTTAACACAGGGTCTCTGGGATAAATGTTAACAAGGTATATTTTCGTGCAGGAGCAACCCTCTGCTTCATTTCCACAGACTTGTGTACACATGTATGTAGTGATGGGCGAGTCTAACATCTCGTCTTCCTCACTGCCATGGGCAAAAGCAGGGCTCACGGTGTCAGTTTTCCATTGTGCTGGACCTGCATGTGCAGGTCCAGGTCTATGTTTCTCACTGCCACATTTTGAACACTTGTTTTCTGCCTTACAATGCCTTGCCTGGTGTCCAGAGGAAGCACAGCAAAGGAGACAGACATTGTTTTCCTTGAGATAATCCTTCCATTCATCTAAAGACTGTTTGTTGAAGGCCCTACACTTTTTAAGGGGATGAGGTTTCTTATGGACAGGCCACGGTTTGTTAGGGACCTAAATGGATGTGTCTATATACAGCATATTGTCTCTGTATGCTGGGTTTTCCACCTCCATCTTGTGACCTGAGATCAGAGGCCTCATCCTTCCATGCTTTGCTCAGCCGTTCTCTTTTAAGGTGGCTGCTGTGGATGAAGGACCTGACATTCTAATACTTGGAACATTTCTAATTCTGGCTTCATCTCAGGTGAAATTAGAGAAAAAGTAGAATGGAGGAAAGCTTACTTGATGTCTCTGTTTGTACTTAGTTCCCTGAGTCATCCACTTCTCTTGAAGGTTGAATGGCAGTTTCTCCATGATAGCAGCTATACCTCACGCTGTATCTAAGCACAGTAAGCCAGGTATTTAACTCACTTTTTGCTGCCTCCACCTCTAAAAAGAGGTCCCCAAGCTCTCTCAGTTTACAAGAGTCTTTGTTCTAATCTTGGGAAAATGTTCCATCTTCCTTAAAAAGAGGGCTTCTTTAATGATTCTGGTGTACCATAGCACTCTTCGAGACACTCCCAAACCCTGTTTAACCCCACAGCTGGATTATTTATGTGCACTGAACAAATGCATTTGTCATTTTGGGAGGACTCATTACCAAGCCACTTTGTCAACAAGTCTAGCTCTTCACTAGGTTTTAAGTTCAGCCCCTCAGTAGCATTGGAAAATGGGACACTCCATGCCCAGTAGTACTCTGGCTTGTTACTGAACCATGTACACCCCCCTGTGACTAGGTCATGCTTGGCCAGGTACCTTGCAAAGCCAGACAGGTCAAAGTCCTCTTGCAGAACTATGTGTAGCTGGGTTAATGGGCTGCCTGCTTTGATAGTGGTTTATGGCTACGAGCCACCAAGTCTCTCTGTGACTGATGTAGTGCTGTGGTGGACTATACTGTACACCAGGGACTGGTGTGTTGAAGCTATGTTAAGAAACTGGATATGAGCTGTGTTGAACTGGCGCTGTGTGCTGTGAGGCTGTAGCAGTTACAACATTTATGTGATGCAGTGATACATTGGTATTTGCATCAGCAGCAGGGTCATAGGAGCTGTACAGATTGTCTGTGTGCACACAGAATTGAATAGATGTTGCAGACTGTGCAGTTGTAAAGCCTATGGTGTTAGGGTGCTGTGATATTGTGCTAGGGTGAGAAGCAGTTACAGGCGTATCAAGGCTGTAGTGGTTGTGTGTGCAGCCAAGGTTGAATGGATGTTGCAGATTTTGCAGCTATAAAGCCTGTACTGCTAGGGTTTTGTGGTGTTCTGCTTGAGGTACATTGGGAGCAGGCAAGATGTCTCTGTATTGATCCTGTATTGTTACTTGCATTGTAGGCTGAAGTACAGTGGTGCAATGCGAAGTGGTGTTACCCTGCTCGTTGTTGCATTGGTCTTCCATAAAAACTTTGGTGCACTGTAAAGAGTAAAGAGATAGTGACTCACTGTTACTCATGTTACTACTACCATCAACAAATGCCACAGCCTCCAGAATGTTAGCCTCTGATTCTTCCTCTTCTCTTAATGCCCTTAAATGAGCATCCAAGCGTGTTTCTTCTCCTTTCAATTGTGCTTGTTTCACTCTGACTTCAATCTCCTTTTGGGCAAATGATGCTCTGGCCCAGGCAGCCTCTGCCCTGGCCTGTGCTTCAACAACTGGCTGGCTATTTAATGATTTGTACTAACCTTCTAATAACATTGATGTGTTGGAACAGACTGACCTGACTTCCCAGTTCTCATCTGTCCCTTGAGCCATCTTGCAGCTGTCAGTGTTCACGTTGCTGTCCCAGTCTCCATGAAAGTTGGTGTTCAGATAAGCCTTTTTCACTGTTCTGCCTTCACTACTTCCCCTGTGTAGCTATGAAGACAGCTAACTCAATTTATAAAATAAAATACTTCATAGGTGAACTTAGAGGCTATGCCCGCAAGTGCATGAATGAAGGAGATAACAGCTGTAATGGAAGCAGCTACAAGTAATCAAAATTAACTTGCGTCTGTCACGATTTCCCCTTGCAATAAGCGTGAGCTCAAAGCGCGAGCGCACGCTTCTAGGTTTTCAGTGACCTTAACTTAGTTTACATTTGACACGTGCATCTCTCATGATTTCTGTCCTGTCTCCTCCCCTGTATTTTCATTAGTTGTTTCCCATATGTATTGTTCTCAGCTGTCTTGTGTTTCATCCCTGATTACTTTTGGTATTTAAACCCCTCATGTATCTATGTATGTTGCAAAGTATTGTGTGGAATCACCGTAACAAGCTTTTGTACCCTGTTCCTTGTTTTGGTTTCATAGTCTTTGATCTTGTTTCTTGTTTCTCATTACGTGCTTTTGCCTTGCCTGTTTAATGCCTGTTTGCAGATCGCCTGACCCATTGCCTGTTTCTTGACCATGCTATTGTCTCATAATTTGGATTTGTCTGCCTGCCTCTCTTTAATAAAAGCTATCTGCACTTGCATCCCTCCTAACCTCCATTACGTTCCAGTACGTGCTAGTGTCGACATACTTCCTACTTCCTTCAGAGATCAAATGTTGTACAGTGTTCCCATGGAAACTGATTACACAAATGTTAAATATGTGTGCAACAATTATTGGCACCTCTATGAATTCATATGAGAAAAATATGTTTGAAATATATTCTCATTTGTCACAAGTTCCCCTTTAAGCAGCGCGCTGTGGAGCATGTGAGCGCGCGTGCACGAGCAGGTGCGCGAGCACCTGCTCTTCCCTTGTTGACAATCGTGACATTTCGACACGTGCATTTTGTTTATGTTTCTGTTATGTCTCCTCCCCGTTCTGTCATTGGTTGTTGTTTCATGAGTGTTTGATTTGCCCTCAGCCATCAGCCATTACAACGCTGATTATGTCCGCATATATACCGCGCGCCTCCCAGCACACAACGCGGAATATTGAGTTTGATTTGAATGAATGCGTTAGTCATAGTCATAGTCATAGTCATAGTCAGTTTTCTCCGCTACCAGTTCCTCGCTGTAGCTTATGTTTCACGTTTTGTTTATCGACCCTGTATCCCGTGACCACGACCTTGATTCCTGCCTAGCCCTGTGTATGCCTGTTTGCTGATCGCCTGACCTTTTACCTGTTACTGGATTACGTTTATGGATCACGTTTTGGATTTATCTGCCTGTCTCTCTCCTAAATAAAACCTGTTCATACTGCGCTTGCATCCATCTGAACTTCCTCACGTCACGAGACGTGACACCATTGATATTTAAAAACATTTTTAGTACACCTGGGTGACTAGGAGCAGGAAATTGTTTGATCATGACTTCCTGTTTCACAGGGGTATAAATATGAGGTAATAAATAGGTCAAATTCCCTTAGTCATTCATAACAATGGGTTAGACCAAGGACTATAGCTGTAATGTGGGGCAAAAGGTTGTTAAGGTTCACAAAATGGGAAGTGGCTATAAGAAAATAGCAAAAGCGTTGAAAATGCCCATGCGGCGCATGGAACAACATACTATAGCTGAACACATAGTACACTAAAAAAATTTAATGTGTGGTCAGTTAGATTTAAGAAAAAATATTACGTATGGTTTACATAAAAATATTACATTTCTCATCAAAACTTATGATATACCTAATTTTAAAAAAAAATCTAATTACAAGATTAAATTACACAAAGTAAGCGCGATCGAGTCACATAGTGCAGGTATAATAACTACAGTATTTAAATTAACATAGCTAAGCTGTGTGTGCTAGAACAATGTCAGTGGTAATATGTTGGGTATAGAATGCCAGTGACAGGGGTAATGAGTGTTTTTCTTTCCAGTGTAGACAGTTGATTCGTGTGTATATGTGTAAATATTGATATATATTTTCAATGCCCTGAATAAACTGAAACTCCACCTAAGCTGACGATTGAACCAAGGCTGCTGGCATTCTGCAACAGCCACATTACCACTGCATTATTCTACCACACAATTTAACCATGTTAAATTAAATACAATAGTTATAGTACCTGTACTGTGTGATGTGCTCAGAATTAAACCAAATATTTTATGTATTAATTTAAACAGGTAGCATCATTTATCAAATGTGTTGTTACAGAAAGAGCATATTCACAACATGATTTAGACATCCTGTCTATCACGGATAGTTGTGGATTTGTGTCATTTTGTTCAAATGCAGGTTGTAATATTGTGTTTATGTTGTGTATGAATCTGATTAATCTCTTATAGGATGCGTTAGGATGAGTTAATTAGCCTACTAGTAATTAACCCATACCGTCAGCCTCTATTATCTGAAGCAAAGACGCAATGCACAGAAATGCCCCAGTATGACAAAGCTACGCAATGTCTTGTTCCCTTCTCATGGAACAGAGTTACATAACCCAGACATTCCCTTTCAAAGGGAACTCAATGTTGCGTGAGCTTCATGCTGTGGGAACAAGAATACCCACGCCGTCATACTGAGGGCATGGCCTGTTCAAAAGATCCAAGCCTGAGGGTCACTGCAAGACACTCAAGCCCGGGATGGAATGTATATCCAGGCTGGAATATCGATTGAATGTGTCCGGCATAGACCACGCTGCCACAGCACACACATCCTGTAAGGGTATGCCTTTGGACAAAGTCTTCGTGGAGGCAACACCCCTAGTGGAATGAGCCCTTATGTCAGAGGCGTAGCAAGACTGCATGCCTCATAAGCGATAGAGATTGCTTCCACTGTCCATTTAGAAATCCGCTGCTTCGACACAGCATCACCTCTACTGTCGCCACCAAAGCAGACCAACAGCTGATCTGACTAATGCCACTGGCCGCAGCTGTGGACGTAAGTACAGAGAGCCCTTACTGGATACAGTAGGTGCAATTTCTCTTGTTCCAGTGTGAGGAATGGAGGAGGGCAAAAAACCTGCAACACTGCTGGCTGGGCAGCAGACATAGGCACTTTAGGAATATAATCTGGACTAGGATAGAGGAAGGCCTTGGCTAATCTAGGGAAAAATCAAGGCAAGAAGGGGCAAAAGAGGGAGCTTGAAGATCTCCTACTCACCTGAGAGATGTCAGGGCCAGCAGAAAAACTATCTTTAGAGTAGAAGCTTCTCAGAGGCTTACTCTAAGGGTTCAAATGGGGCACCACAGAAAGGTCCTAGGAAGGGATGTGTGGTCTGCAGCTGGGCCTCAGCCACCTGACACCACGGATAAACCTTGATGTTAGAGGATGTTGCCCCACAGAGGCTCCATCAATGGGGGCGAGGCTGGCCAAAATGGCGGCCACATAGACCCTGATTGTAGAAGGAGCCAACCCCGCTGAGAAACATCCTGTAAGAACTCCAGGACTGTACCTATTGCACAGTTTACTGGGTCTAGCTGACGTTCCCCACACCACGAGACAAACACATTTCCTTGTGGATGGTGCTCTAGAATTCAATATGGCTCCTACAACCTCAGTTGTGAGACCAGAATCTCTGAGCTGGTGCCCCTCAGGGGCCAGACTGACAGTTTCCATAATTCCGGCTGAGGGTGTTAAATCAGCCCTCCTTGTTGAGACAGTAGATCCCTGCAGATGGGAATTTCCTAAGGAGTGCCATCTAGCAGGGATATTATCTCTGAGAACCATATTCGAGCTGGCCAATAAGATGCTAATAGCAGCAGACATAGATGGTCTTGGCAAACTCTCACTAGAACTTGGGGGAGCAGAGCGATCAGGGGAAAAGAGTACAGACGTGACCTTGGCCATGTGTGAACATAACCCTCCCTGGTGGTTGATATATGAGGCCACTGCTGTGCTGTTTGTCATAAATAACACATGGTGATGTTGTGGATAAAAATGACATGAAATAAACATGAGGGAGACTTAGTATGAGTAAAATGTAATTTTATTGGTAATTCACAGGACTGGTGGGTGCGTAGTCTGGAGGAGAGCGGGAGGGGGAAGAAAATGGGGTGCGTCCTGGGGACATGGGATAGTCAGCAAAGGTGAAATAAGGAGACCACTGAGAGTAGGGCGGACTGACAGGTGAGAAGAGGGAAGAATGGTCAGATTCAAATCCAGCCCCTCCAGTAAAGGAGAGAAGGAAAAATGACGACGGGCACCTAGACACACAGAAGCGGTATTAGGCGGATATTGACGAATTGGATTCACACTTTAAGAGTACTACACTATGGTTTATTAGTCGAAGAGTCAAACAGAAGTATAAGAGCTGAGGAGCGCTAACACACACACACACTCTCGCACAGTCAAGGACGGGCATGTAGACATAAAGCACACACACATAAATAACTTTATAAGAATAATGAAAAGGAGTATTAAGATAGTACAAGACATTACAATATCTTATAATAATAGAAAAACTCTTTATAAAATACAGAATAGCAGGATATGCAGAACAGTAGAAGGGTAATACAATGATATTATGAAGTAGGAAATACAGTAAACCGTTTTTCAAGCAGTATAACTATATATAAAATAGAGATATAGAGCAAATATGAAAATAAATTATAAACTAGAAATACAGAAAAATATAACTTACTCATAATTCAGATGGTGAAGATTCTTGTCTCGCAAGGAAGGCCTTAATGTTAAGAGAGAACCATGAGGAGCCATTTATAAGGGCAGCTGTGTCAAGCTGCCCCCCCCCCCCCCCCCCCCGCGAGATAATAGTAAGACCAAGGTCACGCTAGATTGTTTTGCCTCTCCACTTTTGATTCTATGGGTAATTCAAATCCCTTGGTTTTGATTCTATGTGTAATTCGAAATCCCTTGGTTTTGATTCTATGGGTTATTCGAAATCCCTTGGTTTTGATTCTATGTGTGATTTGAAAACCCCTGGTTTTGATTCTATGTGTAATTTGAAAACCCCTGGTTTTGATTCTATGTGTAAGTGGAATAGCCCTTTTTTTTAACATAATAGTAAGGTAGATGAGCTCTTTTTTAACCCTATTGGTAGTGATATCATAGTCTTCTTGAAACATATGGGTTATTTACTGTGTAAATACAGTATAAATACTGGAGCCTAGGCTTCTATGTTGAATTTTAAGTGTTTTTGGGTAATAGGCTAAATTTGAGCCAGCATTTGGCACCCCAGATGGGACTGAGCTAAGATCTATATGTCTGGAATCTCTCCCGTGGGACTTCGCTCTCTAAGCAACAGATAGGCCGTGTAGGAAGAAGGCATTGCAGACGCCTGTTATTTCAAAGCTCTGTTTTAGTGGTCTGTTGTTACGATTGGGAAGCCCCCAGGGTGGGAAGAAAGAATAAAGTTGGTCTCCAAAAGAACCTTGGGTGAGTGAGAAGAGGTAAGAGAAGTATAGATTGTAGAAGATTGTAATTTTGTAATTGTATAAGGTTCATAAGACTGTGTAAGGAAATTGTATATGTGTTGTGTGAGTGAAAGTCCTGCAATACCGCTGGTGAAAGATTCCAGGTCTGATATAGAGGCAGGTGGAAAATGAGGCCTCAAACCCCAGATACCGGCCACGAGGTGGCGGTTGCATTGGTGGGGACCCCTAATACCGCTGGATTGAGTCCAGGTCTGGATAGAGAGGGGTATAAATCCTGGGCCCAGGTCCGGGTCACGCAACTCAGGGAAAGGACCCGTCAAGAGAAGCGTGCCCGGTGTATGAATGTGTATTAACAAATGTGTGTGTGATAATATAAATAGGTCTAACAGTGTGTGAATATAATATTGGTGTGAGAGCTTGCATGCGTGTGTGATAAACTCCAAAAATTAGTTTTGGAGATAAGTGGGAGTGAGTGTGTGTTCTTTTCTGTGCAGGCCTGCTTCTGTGTGAAAGGAGAAAAAAAAAAAAAAAAAAAAACTGTGTGTGCTCTTCAGATTGAGATGTGTAACACAAAACGCTGTGCGATATTTCTGCTTTTTCATTGAATGTTTTGAATTTGGTACAGACTTTGTGTGAGTCGGGTGGGACTGTTTGTATTATAATTACTTTGGTATCAGTAACTACTGTATGACTGTTTTAAAAATTGGGGAGCAGTCAAGAACATTGTAAATATTTTAGACATCTTCCAGACTGCCCATTGTGTAAATAAGAACTTCTAGACCTGTAATATATAACAACATATTCCCAGATTGTGTGATCCATGGGAAAAGGAAGACTGAAGGTGGGAAACAAGTGTGCATTTTCAGGCCCCAGAAGCCATTGTTGAGAAATGAGTGAGTCAGACGCTCAAAATGTGGAGGAGAAAGTCCATTTGGACCTTTCATTTATATTCCATAAATTAAGTTATAATAAAGGGTTTCTCTTTTATGACGTGTGATATGACATGAGATAAAAAAAGGAATAGTTTTCTGTAGGCCTAAAAGGAGGTCTTAGCCCAGATTATAGAATACATGGTTTGGTTTGTCATTCACACATACAGCCTTATAATCTCAATAGCTCAACTGTAGTCAGCTTGCTCTTTCAGCAGCCTTTGGGCTGTGGATAGTTCTATGGGAGATAAAAAGTAGTCGACACAGAGTGTTTCTTTTTTGTCTATATTGCTCGTTTCATTCAGTGCCTTGTCTATAAATCCTGCAGAGATGTTAGGTATAATATTTGTAGTATTTTAGTAACTATTGTTATATAACTTGAAGGTAGTAAGTTATAAAAAATTGTGTTCACCATTATGGTAATTAAGTACATAACACTTAAATTCCTTTTAAATAATGTGGAAAAACTAGTTGGAACAACATGATTTTTATGAGTAATCAAGTTAAAAACTTGTGTTTATTATACAGATTATTAAATGAGTTTTAATTGAATACATTTGACTGTAGAGGTAAAGGTGATTTCTCCAACTCAGTGTGGTTCGTTGGTTGAAATTAATTCAAAGTTGCCATAACTCAAAAATGATTGGTGTTTTGCAAAACAGTCTGTGTGGTTCGCCTGAAAGAGTTTTATGTGTGTTTATTGTTTGTTTAGTATTATGGTGTTACTGTGCGTGTTCCAAGTTATGAGGGAGGGTCTCCGTCCGGCCCAGCTCCTCAGTCTCCTGGCATGACACCAGACTGGATTGAGACCGTGTTGCGCGGATTGTATACAGTTCCATATTTATATTGTGTACACGGCTGTTTAGAAAGCATGCGTGCCGGAGCTCCAAATCATTCTTTTGACTTTAGTTTGAATTCCCTGTTTGTAAACTGAATGAAAGTGTTTTAAGTTCCAGGTTAACGTTTTGTCTAAAACACCGAGCGCGCGGGAAAGGGAGAGAGCGTGTGCGAGAGATTTCTTTTTCTTCCCCTTTTTCCAATCCTTTAGTTATTTCACACTCTACATTAAAGTCAAGGTGACTCAATATATATATATATGAGCGTAAATATATTCCTGTAAAAATTAAAATCAATCAGTATTTCTTGATGTTATCAGTCTGGAGAGAACTATAATGGTAGTTTATGTGTTGTGCCACGTAGTTTCTTCTGCACAGGCATATCGACATCTTTGCCTGACTAATGATAAAATTGATCAGCTGACATTTGAACCTTGTGAGTGATGTACTTAACAAATTAATAAAAAAAACCCTGAAAAGTAAAACAGACCCGAGGTTACAGTCTCTGCCTGATCACAAGGACCAATGTGGTCCGTATCAGGCTAGGTCACATCCTCCCTGTTGAGATAATGTCGAGCCTAAACATTTGGTTTTAGAGAGCACTGTACCTTCATGAACTGACTCGCTAACAAGAGCTGGAATAACCATAACTAATTTGTGTATCGGTGATTCCTATACGGGTACGTGTCTATACATTGTTAAGCAGTGTAAGTGTGAATTCTTCTGGCGTGTGGTATTCATGTTGCATAATGATGAATAATTTCTGCATGTTTTCTCTTTAAATGCTGGTTATGTCCAGTGATGAATAAGATCAGATCAGATGGCAGTAGTAGTCTGCACATTTTATATTATATGCAACCTCTGTATAAACTCTCAGATGTTACAGATGTGATATCTGAGTCCGTAACATTAGAATAAGGTGGTGATTACTTAAGGTGGAATTCGGGTTTTGCAGGGAGTACGAGTATCTGGATTAGGCAGCCTTGCATAATGGTTCCTTTTGCTGACATGTTGTGCTGATATGAGTTTGGGAGTTAGTTTAAGTACAGTCTCTTTACAACAGTATAGTTTGAAGTGATTTGTTTCTCTTCTGAACCATAGATTGGTGAATAGAATAAAGTAGTTGTGTAAATATGCAAATATATATGTGTGGGTGTGTATATGTATGTGTATGTGTGTGCACATGTACATATGTGCTATACGGTGTGCTATGGATATGTCATACGAAGTATACGAGTTAGTATACTAGTTGCAGTATTTAAATGATACAAAGCAGTGGTCACAAACTCGAGGAATGGAGCATATACTGCACAATCTGTGAAGTGAATTGATAAGTCGTTATACGGTAGCTGAGAACCGGATGCAGGTGTGTGTGATCTGGGAATTGCAGTCCATGGCAGCCAGCCATGTGTGTGGACCGCAGTGCACGATGAGAAATGTGGTTTGTGACATGAGTAGATTTAACACTACCTTAATATGGTCAAATACAGTTTAAATGAAATGGATACATTTATAGGACAAATCTTATGCCTTTCACAATTGGGCGCTCAGCCAAGGTAACAACTTGGTGGTAAATTGAAACAAAGCTCATAGATGATAAATTTTATTTTAGACTAAGTTAAATACATATTCACATTCCTCCAAAGTAAGTAACATTTAAATTTAAGAAGGATCTGAGTGATATTTTGAGTGTGGTACAGTTATAAGTTAATAAGAGACAAAGGGGTACATGCATGTCTACCATTTAGACTAAACACTATTGTGGTACACATGAAACCAAATTCACTAGGTTGGTTTGAATGAAAATTAGGGGGATAAAAGTGACTAGAGGACTGTAAATGCATATCTAGAGCTCAACCTCATTTACTCTATTTTAGTTCTATATTATTGGGATTATCACTCGTTAGCACAGATGGGATATTAATATGTTAGGTTAGTGTACACCACAAATTTTTAGACTAAAAGGATTTTTGTTTTCCTTTCTCAATATCTTTCTGGTAAATGAAAATCAGGAAGGGATAAGGATGTATCTTTGCCAATTGGGTTTGTATTTTTAAAGTCAACAGACTAGAACTATTTTACAGGTTAACTATACATGAGAGTGGAAGACCCCATTAAGAGAGGTGTTATTCGTTTGATTAGAGCAGTAGAGATTACTTTAGTAAATTTTTTAAATGATTTGATAGACCAACATTATTTAATCTCTGCAGCAATATTTCCTGATCCATTGTGTCGAGAGCCTTTTATAAATCGACAGACAGGGAGGTGCAGAAGGTACCGTGACATTGTTTTAGGACTTTCAAAACAGCTGTTGTGCTGATATGTTTATATGACCTTAGACTTTTTGCAGACTGATAACATGTCTTTGCAAACTGATAACATAGAAATGGCTTTCTAAAAGGGACATAGGACAGGAGGCTTTGGGATTGGACTGTAATGATCTAATATAGTGGGATTTCCCTGGTTTAATAAGAAAAAAGTTGATTTCCAAATTTCTGGTATAACCCCGTTGTCTAATGAAAGATTAAAATGATAAGTTAAAAGAGATGAAATAATATCAACTGCTAAGTTTAGAAATACAGACTGCACACAATCAGGGCCTTGTGATTTGTTCATATCGAACAATTTGAGTGCTCTGTAAACATCAGAAGTCTTAATACGTTAAAAACTGAACTCCTCATTTTGAATTGTTTTTGAAAGGCTTTCTGCATTATTGAAATCAGTGTACAGTAAATTACTTGTTGAATATTCACCGTTTTAATAGGCCTAGATCTGGGGCATAAATTAAACATTTAATGATGGGTTTTGCAGTTGTGTGTTCCCAGTTGTCTGTCTCCAGTTTCCAATGTGGACAGTGATGATGGCACCCCTCATCCTGAACTTGCTAACATACCTGGCACATTGTGGGCTACATAAGGTTGAAGCACGGCGAGTAACATGTACACTGTAATAAGCTAAAGTGAAGTATAGTCATCCTGTGTCCTGTAAACAATATCTTCAATCCTCAGAAAAAGATGAAGGGCCATGCCCACTTAGTCTAGCATTATTACAGCAAGCTGTGATAACAAATGCGATAAGTTCTGCAATACAACCAACCCACCCAGTAACCATTATTTATAGTATTATGTATATAGAATATATATATATATATATATATATATATATATATATATATATATATATATATATATATATATATCTATATATATATATATATATATATATATATATATATATATATATAAGATGTCCCAACTGTAAACCATTACATTCCACATGATATTATTATTGATCAGCGCTTTTTCCAGGTGACTGCATGTGAGAGCTCAAGGCCGTTACTCCCCTTAACATTCCTAGATCAGTAGTACACCTGGAAGCGTCTCCTTCGGGGGCTGTGGGCTCCCCTGTGGTGTACTCCTCTGTGGTCATAGACTCCCTTGCACGCTCACAAGGCCGACAGGACATGATTGGGGTCATCCTCCGCCCCATAAAAGCACAACAAATGTTCCTGGACGATATCAAGTATGGTCTGCAGTGGATCACTGATTGCTCTCTACAGGACAAAAATCCTGAGATCTGGGTAGTCTTTGGACAAGCCTGACATTGGATGGACTTATGCTTTGCACCTGTACTATGGCTGGCAAACTACAACAAAGACTGTGTCTTACATGTGACTGAAAGGGTTGGGCGCTGCTGGGGGGGTCCCGGCTCAGGAGAGTGGGGCGCTTACAGGGTAGTTTATGTATTGAAAACATTGGATTTGGTGGCACAAGGATGGCCAGGGGTGCGTGCCGCGGCTGGAGATGCTCTCTTAGTGCAGATCACTGGGAAAATTGCTCTCTCACACATCTCACACCGATCTTACATTCATCACACCAGGTCATTTCTATTTTGAAAGAACAGGATATGGGGATATGGGGTTAAGCTATGTGCCACCCAAAATGAAATTCTTAAACCTATTAGTGTGCCTAACACACCAGCTGTAGTGTTGTAGTGCCTAATTAATTCTGTGGAGCCAGTCACTGAGAACACTCACGATTGCCCAGCCGAAATTCATATTTCCTCGAGCTTACAAGTTTCGGGTCTGAAATTTCACAAACATTATGAACACCCTGATCTGCCCAATGGGCTGAATTAAAAGCTATCACTACAGAGTGCAACCCGGTTAAGGGTAGAAGTGTTAATATATAAATATATAGATAAATACTGACGTTTAGGCCCACGGATTGTATCGTCTGTTTGGAGTTGTTTGAATGCAGTGTGGTTCTAGAAAAAACGTTGGAACGCCACTTATCGAGCAAATAGTTTAATTGAATTCTGATTCTGACTGCACTTCTCGCTGTATGTATTACAGATGCCCATGATCTTAGCCAGTGTGCGAGGGGGAAGGTAGAGGAATGATCTCTGTACTTGCAGGTAACGGTGGAGGATAATCTAAGTGTGATATTTGTGCTCGAAAATTTCTTCCTTGACCAGGGATAGGTCCTAGATCTGGCATACCATCTCAAGTTAACGTAATTTGTGCTGATACTAAACGTATTTCGGTAGATGTTCTACCTCTTGCACTAATGACCTATCACATGCAGACTAACAGCAATATGTATCTAACACCGCATGAAATGCTTACGGGTCGACCCATGTCTGTGTCTGTTCCACATGATGGACTGCTGCTGGAGTAATTGCAGATGAATCAAAAACATATATGAGACCACTACCTATTATGTATGAAGCTATCTGTTCACAGGAAAAGAGCTGGGTGCATTGTTATGGGTGAGGCGTCACCGCCTCAACGGGGGGAGGTGTTCACCCGGAGGTAGGAGACCCGGAGCAGCGAGAGAATGCTGACTACAAGGCAGCAGCGGACTACAAGAACATGCGACCCCCGATCCCCGGAGGATGCTCGATCCTCCAATGATGAGATGGTGGGGAACACGTGAAGGTCCGGTACGAAGCTGCTGTGTACGAAGCTGCTGTCAACGGGGGGTCTGCTATCGTAGAACTCTCAAGTCAGTAACAGGATGAGAAGATGTGAAGATCCATACCCTGGGTGTACGTGCTAGCCTAACCTCTCCCCAAAGGGTGGCTCTCTACAGTACGAAAAGTGCTTGAGCTGAAGACAACCAGAATACAGAGAGATACTGCATAAAACAGAGACTGTCAAGTTGTATTGGTATTGTTATAAAATGTTGTAAAATGTTTGTTATATGACGCACTCAGGCACGAGAAAAGTATAATGGTGCTGTCGAGCACATAGTGCTGGCAGGGTGGGAATTTTTCCTCATAGGAGGTTTTTTCGCCCACCCCTGACTGCGCAGGATTGGGGTTTGTTTTTTTGGGGGGAAGCAAGACTCTGCAAGTCCCGACAAATACAAAACTGTGGGCTGACAGGCCTAGTTGAGAAAAATAGGGACGTGTAGATCCAAGTAGTTACTGTAGTAACTAGCGACGGCAGTAGTAGTAATGAATGATTAGGGGAACTCAGTTAATCACACTTATAATCGATGTAGGCAAACAAACGTATAATCAAGGTAGTTAGATTCGAAATAAGATATATATATATATATATATAGTTGAAAGGAGAAGTAAGTTAAGGGTTAAGAGTTATGGCTAGGTACATCTACACATGTCCGGGCAAAGTGGACGTAGGGGGGTCCTAAGGCCCATTCTCCAGCTGCCAATCTACTATGAGACCCCGGGGCGCACAACGCTAGCATGTCTCCCACCAGGTTTACAAAACCTCCTCAGCTCCTATTCTGATCAGTGTTGCGTAGAAGTGGTTAAAGGGACCCATTTGAGTACGGGGACGGGCGCAGGGATTATGGCTTCGTTAGAGTAATCCTCCGACAGCTAGCGGGGCACGGCCATGGGGTGCGGCAGAACCAGTTCCTCCACAGATATACCCGCTTAATTAAGGTATTGTATGAGGCTGTATAGCCTCAGAGGGGGGAAATGTTGTGGATAAAAATGACATGAAATAAACATGAGGGAGACTTAGTATGAGTAAAATGTAATTTTATTGGTAATTCACAGGACTGGTGGGTGCGTAGTCTGGAGGAGAGCGGGAGGGGGAAGAAAATGGGGTGCGTCCTGGGGACATGGGATAGTCAGCAAAGGTGAAATAAGGAGACCACTGAGAGTAGGGCGGACTGACAGGTGAGAAGAGGGAAGAATGGTCAGATTCAAATCCAGCCCCTCCAGTAAAGGAGAGAAGGAAAAATGACGACGGGCACCTAGACACACAGAAGCGGTATTAGGCGGATATTGACGAATTGGATTCACACTTTAAGAGTACTACACTATGGTTTATTAGTCGAAGAGTCAAACAGAAGTATAAGAGCTGAGGAGCGCTAACACACACACACACACACTCTCGCACAGTCAAGGACGGGCATGTAGACATAAAGCACACACACATAAATAACTTTATAAGAATAATGAAAAGGAGTATTAAGATAGTACAAGACATTACAATATCTTATAATAATAGAAAAACTCTTTATAAAATACAGAATAGCAGGATATGCAGAACAGTAGAAGGGTAATATAATGATATTATGAAGTAGGAAATACAGTAAACTGTTTTTCAAGCAGTATAACTATATATAAAATAGAGATATAGAGCAAATATGAAAATAAATTATAAACTAGAAATACAGAAAAATATAACTTACTCATAATTCAGATGGTGAAGATTCTTGTCTCGCAAGGAAGGCCTTAATTTTAAGAGACCATTTATAAGGGCAGCTGTGTCAAGCTGGCCCCCCCCCCCCCCCCCCCCCCCCGCGAGATAATAGTAAGACCAAGGTCACTCTAGATTGTTTTGCCTCTCCACTTTTGATTCTATGTGTAATTCGAAATCCCTTGGTTTTGATTCTATGGGTTATTCGAAATCCCTTGGTTTTGATTCTATGTGTGATTTGAAAACCCCTGGTTTTGATTCTATGTGTGATTTGAAAACCCCTGGTTTTGATTCTATGTGTAAGTGGAATAGCCCTTTTTTTGAACATAATAGTAAGGTAGATGAGCTCTTTTTTAACCCTATTGGTAGTGATATCATAGTCTTCTTGAAACATATGGGTTATTTACTGTGTAAATACAGTATAAATACTGGAGCTTAAGCTCAGGGTATCAGATCACTTCTGAGAATTCTCATCGGTGTGGATCTCGTGTGGTGGAACGGAACCAATAAAGCTGGACCCTTGCTTCTTCTCACTCATGGCTGGTGTCTTTTTTTCTATCTCCAACTGGGCTCAGAGGTAGATGTGAGTATTGGCTTCTATGTTGAATTTTAAGTGTTTTTGGGTAATAGGCTAAATTTGAGCCAGCATTGACTTCTCAATTGAGAAACAAAGAATTTCAGTCCTAGAACTATGGCCTACATTTCTAGGTGATTTATATGCCACTCCAGATGAGGGCTGCTCCAGAGACCATGAGCTGGACAGCCATCTAAGATTGCACCCCAGCCCATGAGGAAGGTGTGACCCGAGGCTAGAAACCGGGGACACATCCAAATTCTGAGAGCAAGTAGGTATTGCTGTATGACACTGATTACTCTCAGAGGTGTCATTCTCAGATGAAACCCCCGACTTTTTTGCCACCACTGAAACAGTGTCATCTGCTATAGGCCCAAAGGTATGACACTGGCTGCTGATGCCATAAACCATAACAGTCTCTTGTTGAGACTGGAGTGGATGGCCAGATCCAACTTTATGTTGCTCAATGTTGATAGGATTGACCCTAAGCATGATGGGGATAGAAATTCCCTTATCATAGTAGAAACCCATGTAACCCCTAGAAACATTGTCCTCTGCACTGGAGAAAGCATACTTTTCTTGAGGTTCAACCTGAGCCCCAAGCCCCTCATGAGGGTGAGAACAACAAATCAGTTTTGAATTGCTAGTACCCTTGATCATGCTAGAATTAATGAGTCGTCCAGGTATTTTAGTACATGGATGCCCTGGAGTCGCAAAAAGTGAAATTATTCTACTCAACCCCAAATTAATATCTGTTTTCGTAGGATTTCCTTGAAATCTTCTTCGTTCCATCTGACTGCAAAGAGCTTACAAAGCATGTATAGGATCTCACTTCTTGTAAGGTTTTGATCAGGAGAGGCATATAAAATAATTTCCAAAACACTAGATGTAACATGGAACACCATGAAGGCCATCAACAACAAGTGGAGAAAATGCGACACCACAGTTGGAGCACCACAGTGCACCACAAAATTTACAAAATGACGAGACAAACAGGTAAGAAATTACCATGATGGCTGCCTAGAGACCAACAGCAACATTAAAGGAACTGCAGGAATATCTGAAAAGGATTGATTACTTTCTGCATGTGACAACAATCTTTCATAATCTTCATATGTCTGGGCTATGGGGTATGGTGGCACAAAAAAAATCCAGGCCCAACTAACTAACCCCAAACTATGTTGCAAATTGTGATGTGGTCTGATGAGACCATGTACCAATTCCAAAAGGTATAATAATTCCATAATTTCAAAACGTATGTTTAGCAGGAAAAAAAAAGAATGTCACCAAAAGAATAACATACCCATGGTGAAGCATGGTGGTGGCACCATCAGGATTTACGGCTGCTTCTTTTCAGCCAGAACTGGGGCATTTTAGGGCTGCGCCAGAAACTGTGAGCTGGACAGCCGTCTAAGACTGCACCCTAGCCCATGAAGGAGGTGTCTGTCATTACCATCTTGCACTAAGGAGACACCCCTAGAGTGTAACCCAAGGCTAGAACCCGGGTACACTTCCAAATCCTCAGAGCACGTAGGCATCGCTGCGTGACACTGATCACTCACAGAGGTTTTGTCCTCGGATGTAGCCCCTAACTTCTCAGCCACCACTGAAATGGTCTTTTGTGCAATAGGCCCAATGATATGATGTTGGCTGCTGCTACCTTAAGCTCCAACAGTCTCTCATAGAGACTGGAGGGGTTGCCAAAATCCAGCTTTATCTTGCTCAATGTTGATAGGATCGACCCTACACATGTTGGGGATAGAAACACCCTCATCGTAGTAGAATCCTTATAACCACTAGAAAAGTTGTCCACTGCACTGGAGAAAGCATACTTTTCTGAGGTTCAACCTGAGCCCCAAGCTTTTCATGTGGGCAAGAACAACATCTCGATGTTGAACCACCAGTTCCCTGGATCATGCTAGAATTAACCAGTCATCCAGGTAGCTTAGTACATGGATGCCCTGGAGTCACAATGGAGCCAGAATGACATCCATGCACTTTGTGAAGGTGTGAGGGAAAAACCTAGCCCGAAGGGAAGAACCCGATCTTGGTATGCATTGCCTCCAACGAAAACCCCTGGAACTTCCTGTGACTGGGAGATATGGAAATATGCACCTTTTAGATCTATCGTCACAAACCAGTCCTCGAACTGAATCTGTGGAAAGATAAGTTTGGGAGTCAGCATCCTGAACCTGTATGTCCGAAGAGTACAGTTCAGTGCAGAAAATTGCCCGCATACTCCTCTATTTTTTGCGGACCAGGAAATAAGAGCTGGAAAAACCTCTCTCCCTCAGGGAACAGGATACATGTTCTATGGCCCCTTTGTCCAAGAGGGATCTTACTTCCTGTGCTAACATCGGGCTCTGGTCTATGCTGAATACTGTGGTGAGCACACCTCTGAACCGGGTTGAGGGTTGAGCTCTGAACTGGACCCGGTAACCCTTTTCTACGGTAGACAGAACCCATGGAGACACATTTGGCAGTAGTTTCCACGCTGCCAGATGTTCTTTTAGTGATGTTAACTTTCGACATTCTATTGGAGCGAAAGTATCAGATTTTCATTGCCCTGTGACAGCTCGCTGACAAGGGAACACTGAAAACTTAGGACAGCCTTGGCTACGGGAGGCCCTACAGTAGCACTGGGGGCTAACTGCCCTAACAATCTTATGTCCCCTGATACGTCCCTCCATGGCCCCTCAGTACCGTTACTCTTTGTCTGCTTGGCCTTTATGACCAGGTCAGATCAGGCCTAGTAGCAGGTCGCAACTGTGTCCGCCCGGTTCCCCTAGCTGTCTGTGGGGGTTGGCGGGCTGCCATCCTTGACTTCTGTGCCACCCTCGCACTAGTGGTGGCCTGGGCTCCACTCGCGGATGCCTGGGTGAACTTGACAAAACAGGGAAGGAACTAGCTGAATGACGAAGTATGTCAAGCTCACTCCCCAGGTCTGCTTGGTAGGCCTACAACTTTGTCATTATCTGCAGTGACCCACAAGCAAGACTCACTACTACATAGGCCTTGCCCACCAATGCCACGGTGGCCTTACATGGCTTGGATGGCAAAGCCGGCCCCCTAAATTACCTGCTGTCAATGCCGAGAGGTAGCTCACAAGCGCCTCCTCCACCTTCAGCATAGCTAAATAGCCATGCCGTTCATTTCCCACAATGGCCAAATAATCCGACATTGTGGGGTTATAAATACAGCTTAAAATAAGGCTTTTTCCCCCGAGAACCCTGATATTTTCTCATGAACTTCTGGGGAAAAAAGGGGAGTTTTCTGCAGTTTGAGGGATTTACTCACTGGTTAGAAAAAAGCTCATCCAGCCTTATTAATCACTTCAAGCAGCTCTTTATATGCTTCTCTCAGTTTTTAGCACACCCTTCTGGCTCCTTGGTGTCAGAGAGGAATTATTATATTTTATTTTTTGTGTGGTGTTTTTTTTTTTTCGTCTTTCCATAGTGGAAGGAGAAGTTGCGACGCGAGCTCCAAAATCCAGTGGAGAGCTGGACCCGGATGACAGAGCAAGAGATAGAGCAGTGGTCATCTCCAACTCCTTTTCCGGATCCATACGAGATCCCCCGGACCTGAGACGGCCAGCTGCCTTTTCAGCGGCCGCTCAGATCTGTGAGGCTCTGAAACCCAACTTGCTTCGGCTTCCGAGAAGAGAGCGAGTCGTGAGCTGGGCTGCCTAATGTAAGGCGTTACAATGAGCACAGTCAGAGCTCTTGAGGGCTGCCGTTGCTTGCTCCACTCCTAGACACTTCACACAGAAAGTGTTTTTTCCTTCTCTTTTTTCAAAGGGATAGAAAAGTCCAGAGATTTTGAGAAAAGATAGAAAGGAAATGAAGCGCCTTTTTGTGTTTGTTACACAAACGGCCGACATGCAGTCTCGCTGAAGGTAATAAGTCTGACGGCACGGTTCAGAGGTGTCATTTATATATCACGTCACATGCTTAATTGCCACATCACCTGATCACGGCAGGCCTAGAAATTAGGCATGATTTTACACAAGCTTCAGATACTGGTTACGCGCGAGGGTGCTCCCTTCACCATTTAGCTAACGCAATGTGAAGTTCCCTTCTCAGGGAACTATTAATTATGTCTGTTCGAAACTCTCTATTCTCTATTCCCTCAGATATGTATAAGTATGTTTAGGTTATAGTTTAATTTCTGTCTCATGAACTTTCCAGAACCTGTCTGTTGTGTGTGTGCCAGTAAACATGTCATCATATGAACTTCCTATTTTCTGCTAGCAACAGATACCATATATGTTCAAAAACCTGTATTTCTTGTATTGCCTAAGATGTTTTTCACGTACGTGGCCAGACAGTTTAACTGCCATGTTATTTCCACACAGCAGTGCGCCTATGCACGGCTATTTGTACCTATATAAACCTCTGTGAATCTGCAATAAACCAGACGTCTCTCTGAACTGCCCTGGTTGCCAGTGTGTTCATTTAGTCTCTCCAGGCCTGCAGTACTCTCCGTGGTAAACCACATGTGCTAGTTTTTCTTTCAAGTAAATGAACCAAGAGGCTGAAAAGGCTGACAAAGGAAAGAGGGATAATAGAAGCTGTTATTTGCTTTATCCCTACAATGTCAGTATCGCAGGTAAACAACTTTTTAATTAATAATTTGAGATCTCAAGTAAGCAAATATAATTAACTCAACAACTTAGGAGAACAAAGTTGTGTTGTCAAGAAAATTACAACATAATCATAAGAAGCCACATGTTTATCTTGTGATGATGACATAAATAATTTAGGATAACCAGAAAACAACTAAAAATCAATTTTCATAGTAAAATGGGCAAAATATTTTTTTTTAAAATATGAATCCATGGCCATTTAGGGCTTTCTTACAAATGAGCTGTTTATATGCATGCTAAAATTAATTTACTTGAATGATAGATGGAAATAGAACTGAGGTTATGCAGATGTGAAGAGTTTTTCTTATATATATTTTACAGCGCATAATGGAAAGCAGATTGGCCTACATTAAGGACCTACAATGGGATAGGATTTTGCCCATTTGCAGGTTTATATATAATAAAAAAACACACATACACACACATTGTGAGATTTGAGAACAGTGCACAAGTAAACAGCTCATTTGTAAGAAAGCCCTAAATGGCCATGGTTTAACTGCCATGTTATTTCCACACAGCAGTGCGCCTATGCACGGTTATTTGTACCTATATAAACCTCTGTGAATCTGCAATAAACCAGACGTCTCTCTGAACTGCCCTGGTTGCCAGTGTGTTCATTTAGTCTCTCCAGGCCTGCAGTACTCTCCGTGGTAAACCACATGCGCTAGTTTTTCTTTCAAGTAAATGAACCAAGAGGCTGAAAAGGCTGACGAAGGAAAGAGGGATAATATAAGCTGTTATTTGCTTTATCCCTACAATGTCAGTATCGCAAGTAAACCACTTTTTAATTAATAATTTGAGATCTCAAGTAAACAAATATAATTAACTCAACAACTTAAGAGAACAAAGTTGTGTTGTTGAGAAAATTACAACTTAATCAAAAGAAGCCACATGTTTATCTTGTGATGATGACATAAATAATTTAGGATAACCAGAAAACAACTAAAAATTAATTTTCATAGAAAATGGGCAAAATATTTTTAAAAAAATATGAATCCATGGCCATTTAGGGCGTTCTTACAAATGAGCTGTTTATATGCATGCTAAAATTAATTTACTTGAATGATAGATGGAAATGGAACTGAGGTTATGCAGATGTGAAGAGTTTTTCTTATATATATTTTACAGCGCATAATGGAAAGCAGATTGGCCTACAGTAAGGACCTACAATGGGATAGGATTTTGCCCATTTGCAGGTTTATATATAATAAAAAAAACACACATACACACACATTGTGAGATTTGAGGATAGTGCACAAGTAGAATTTGTCCTTGCTCTTTGAATGCAGGATGGAGTTTTTTAATTCTGTGTTGTATACAGAAAGTATTTATACACAAGCTTTTTAATAAGTGGGTCACAATTAATAGTTTAATTGCTTTACATTCAATCAATAAATTTTGTTAACTGATAATTACAAAGAACCATGATGGAACCTTCCATTTGCATAGCAGCAGGCCAAACTCCTGAAGATGAGAAAACTCTCCTCAGAAGATGAGATTATTGCCAAAGAAAATGAACAATAAATTAAGATGTTTTCTTGGTTTTGTGTAAATGAGCATTGCATTGCTTTAAAACAGTCCCAACCGGCAAGCTTTTCGATTATTGACTTGGTTGAATGGTTTAATTAAATGCTTAAAAATATGATTTATAAGTTTGTTCATGATGATGCACAGAATTGGGATAAGTGGCTTGATCCCCTGTTGCAGTATGAGAGTTCCCGCCAGCCTCCACGGGGTTTTCTCCATTTGAATTATTGCATGGGTTCAGCCTCATGCTGTCTTAGATATCATTAGAGAAAATTGGAAAGAGGGACCTTCTAACTTCAAAAATGAAATTCAGTACATTCTTGACATGAGAGCAAAACTCCCAACATTGGGGCAATTAACACAGGACAATTTGCTACAGGAGCAAGTACATCAATCTTGGCTGTATAACAGGGGTACTCAGCTATGGGAATTTGCACTTGATAGATAAAGTACTCATTTTACTGCTGTTACAACCTGAGGATCCTATATCTTGTTTGTTGTGTGTTTTCTCCACTTTCAATTTCTCATTGCTATCAAAACTCTTAGGTTCGTGTTATTAGGTTCGTGCTTGTATACCATACCAATCATCATCAGTCATCTTTACATCAACACTTGAAGAACCAATCAGATCACAACAACATCGTATATAAACCCAGAAGTGACAATAGGAGACAGCGATGATTATAGGTTGATTGTTTGTGCAACTGACGTTCATTATGTTTGACTGCTTTTTCAGATTAATAACTCGAGAATCTTTCGTTTTGTTTTATGTAGTGTTAGAACAAACTTTTGTTTGTTTCTTCTTGTTACAGTTTGGTTATTTCAAATTCTTTTAAGTTTTTGTTTAGTTATTACTTTTGTAAAGTGACTCAGATCTCTGTTTAGCCGAACAGATCTTCCACAACTTACCAGACCGGCAAGGAGTGGGTGGGGTAGTATGTCATGTGACAAACATGGTACATCATGTAGAGTGTGAAATTGTATATACACACTAGGTAAGGAGTGGATGCCATCATGTGTATTTTTTTTGCTTATATAGCTAGAGTAGTTTAGATAGAGCACATCAGCACTGAAGATTGTTTATTTTGTTTTCTTTCTTTTTGGAACATTAGTCAAACAAGAACTTGAGGGTATTCGAGAGATAGTAACTGTTTTGGTTTTGATGATTTCTTTGATTTGCTCATTGTCCATCTCTCTTGCGTTCTGACCTTGTTCTTTGTTAATACTGTGTATATAATTAATCTCTTATTTATTGTCAATACTTCTTACTTATTGTGTACTATTGTTTGTAAATATTTGTAACATTTATATTTAATGCAAAATTTAAACTAATTCCTGCATCATTCTCATTCTTCATTTCAACACATCAAATCGTAATAGTGGTGATTCAATAATTCCTTGTTTTCAATTTATCTATTTATTTTACTTTATACAAAAAAAAATTATGTTCCTTATACTCATAGACAATAAAAGGAGGTACGTAACAACTGCCCACGTCAAGCTCTAAATTACTTGCAAAGTGGTGAGTAAACCCTTTGAGGTCACACAGTGAGTCGGAGAAGTAGACTATGAGGTCAGGCAAATGGATAGATATACCACTTCATTCTCATGAAACCATGGAGAGGGACAGTTCCTGTGGCTCTGGTGGCAAGGATTCCTGTGAGGGACGAGCTGGGACCCGAGGTAAGTCTAAAAAATGTGGTCCAATTCACCCCAGTCCCCTATGGAGATCACCTCTCACCATCCCAGAGAGCACAGGTTGCCAAGTTGCAGGAGGAATTTTCTGATATGTTTTTGCCTCTACCCAGTCACACAGACCTCATAGAACACCATATTGAGACTCTTCCAGGTTTGGCTGTATGCATCCACTCATACTAGTTGCCTGAACACAAAAATATTTGGTTTCAGATGAACGGAAGGCTATGCCTGACATGGGAGTAATCAAGGAATCCCACTGTGACTGGTCCAGCCTGCTGGTCTTGGTGCCCAAAATCAATGGGTCAAACAGTTTTTGTGTTTCAACTTTGAAAGTCACTGCAGTCTACCTTTGAAGCATATCCGATGCCTCTCAATTATGAACTGCTTGATCAGGCATGGCTTGCTTTTATTTGACACTGAATTTAACCAAGGGGTATTGGCAGATTCCCTTGACTCAAATATCATGTGAAAAACTGCCTATTCCACTTTGCTTGGGTTACACCAGTTTGTCACCCATCCATTTGGGGTGCTTGGAGCCCCAGCAATATTTCAGTGAATCATGTATGGAATCCTTTTCCTGCATAATGCATATGACGCTGCTTACTTAGATGACAGTCATTTGACAGAAGACAGTCCTTGAGACAAACAGAACTCACAGTAAACCCAAAGATGTGTCCAACTGGGCAAATAGAATTATGGTATCTGGCCTTTGACTTGGGCTATGGGCAATAAGGCCCCAAACTGATAAGACCAAAACAATTGTGGCCTGCCCGAGAACTAAGACAAAAAAAGTTTTTTTTTTTTTTTTGCAATTGAAGGTTTGCACCAAATTTTTTGTAGATCAACAGCCCGCTGACTGGTCTCACTAAAATGGGAGCGCCAGATCCAATCCAGTGGATGGAACCATGTGAGTGGACCTTCTGCCAGGTAAAAGAGTTTTTGTGTCAGGGCCCATTGCTGCATTCACCTGACTTTTCTCTATGTATTGTTCTGCAGACTGACACATCAGACAGAGTGCCTGGGGCCCTTTTGTCCCAAGTGGTGGAGGGAGAGAAGCACCCCATGCTGTTCATCAGCTGGAAGCTCTTGTTGAGGGAAACCAAGTACAGCACCATCAAGGAGTGTCTGGCCATCAAGTGGGTGGTCCTCACCCTCCAGTACTACCTACTGGGGTGCCCATTCACCCTCTGTTCCAAACACGCCCCACTCCAATGGCTCTACTACATGAAGGATGCCAACACGCAGATCACACGATGGTATCAGGCATGTCAACTACTCAAATTCGAGGTGGTGCATAGACCAGGGGTGCAGATGGTGGTGACGGCGTATTACCTCTCCTGCCAGAAGAGAGTCAGCTGCAGACCGGATAGCTCCACAGCCTGAATTGGGTGGTGGGGGTATGTGGTGGCAGGGGCATGGTCAAGCGTCAGCTGTAAACGAACCAGCAGGTAACGCGTGCTGATTCTCACCCCTGTCATATCACCACCAGTCCACTTATTTGTTTCTGTTTGTGCTTTCAGTGCCTCCAATAACCCACAAAAAGAGAGAGAGACAGTGTGCCAAAACTGCAGTCAGACTGAAACTTAGAGCATAGCGACATAGTGCCTAAAATACCCTTTTAAAGTCAGATATTTACTTTCTATGGCTTTTTCCACTATTTTTTTTCTTAAACCCAGGTGGTTTTATTTGGCAAGTACTGCAAAATGTAGGGTGAAGTGCCTTTAAAGTATATGTAGATAAATAGGAAAAAAGCCATGTGGGATTCAGCCTAACTGTGTTGGTTTAAGTAGTATTCCTGCATAAATATAAATTGAAGATGATGGATTTTTCTTGGCTAAAAAAAGAAAATAGCATACTTTTTCTATGATGTAATGCATGTTTATAGACAAGTGTAAATGACCTTTATGTACTATATTTACAGAATAATTTTTGATTTCATCAGTCACTTCTAAAATTTTAATCCTGCTAGTTGTAATCTTATCCTCACTCTAGAAGCTATTAGATTTTTTTCTGAATGCATATATTTACTTAGGTTATGTTCTAGCTAGCAGTATTTAAGTAATGTTTTTGACTAGTCTATCCTACCTTATAATATTAAGTAGGCTAATAAAAACAAGTACAAAATAATGAGTTCTGATATCCAAATATTCAATTAATAATGCCCATCTGTGTTTTATGTATTTGTATATTGTGTTCTTATTAGAGAGCTACAATAGAGATTAGCCATAACATTAAAGCCACCTACCTAAAATTGTGTAGCTCCTCCTTGTGTTGCAATAGCACATCAAGGCATGGACTCCACAAGACCTCTGAAGTTGTGATGTGGTATCTGGCACCAAGACATTGGCAGCAGATCCTGTAAGTTGTAAGGCGGGGCCTCTATGGATTGGACTTGTTAGTCCAGCACATGCCACAGATGCACGATCAGAGTGATATCAGGGGAATTTGGAGTCAACATCTTGAAATTTTTGTGTTTCAGGTTTCTCAAACCGTTCCTGAAATATTTTGCAGTGTAGTAGGCAACATTATACTTCTGAAAGACTTTACTGCCATTAGGGAATACTACTGTCATGAAGGGGTGTACTTGGACTGCATCACTGTTGAGGTAGGCGGTAGGTGTCAAAGTAACATCCACATGAATTCCACGACCCAGCAGGACATTGCCCAAGGCATCATGCCCTCTACCAGTTTGTCTTTTTCCCATAGTGTATCCTTGTGCTGTTTGTTCCCCAGGTAAGTGAAGCATATGCACCCAGCCGTCCACATGATGTAAAAGAAAACATGATTCATCAGACCAGTCCACTTTCTTCCGTTGCTTCATGGTACAGTTCTGATGCTCATGTGCCCATTGTAGGTGGTTTTGGCAGTGGAGGGGGTCAGCATGGGCACTCTAACTGGTCTGCATTTGAACTGAATCAATTAAGGTCCTTTCACACTTAGTGCGACGCAATAAAGCAAAGCACAAAAATTCGATAGAAACTTGGCAAATGATAATAAGAACTCAATATCCATTCTGTTCTCTCTTCCGGAATACTCTTCTTCTGTGTTTATGCTGGTTTTCAAAACAGCTTTCTGTGCTATAGCACCACCTATTTTGCCCTTTTGTGCAACAGCAGCATCTCCTGACTTGTGATCTAAAGCGCAAATCTAATTGGATTACCCATTTCATCGCCAAGCGCAGGGGAAAAAATTGACACACTGGATGAAAAAAGTGTCTCTTTGCCATGTCGTGAATGATTGCGCCCTGTGTGAAAAGCTCCATAGGGATCTATTGTTTTGATTCAAGAGCATCATTGCATCAAACATTTGCATCAATTAATCGCGTGCAGTGTGAAAGTAACTTTAGGATGTGATTAAATTAAATCAAACTGAACTGGACATAAACCAAAACCACACTGGATCTGGCACAATGAAGGCATGATTCTGGTGGATTTGGTGGCTGAAGTGGTGATTCTGGCTCAGTTACAGATCTGGCTGTTTCCTGATCATAACGGTTAAGTTGTGGGTGTTGGACTGATGTTTGCGTTTCTGGGGCATGACTTTGTCAAATACACTTTGGGCAAATTTTGGGTAATAATTCCTTGTGGTATCTCGGCCAAATCTACAAACCAGATTTGTCCCAAATTTGGCCAAGAGCTATTTTGCTGTCTGGGTGTCATATCTCAACCCGGCCAGGACTCAGTTTCCCAAGAAGCAACACTCACCTCCCATGCACGCATGCGCTCACCATATCCGGAGTTCTAATCTCCCACACCTGTCACTAATCACACACACACTCTCTCCACTAGTATTTAGAGAGTCATTTGCCAAATGTTCATTGCGAAGTATACGTTCAGTTGACTTGTTCTCTGCGTTTCCAAGCCGTTGCCTATCATTCAATTCAATTCAATTCAATTTTATTTGTATAGCGCTTTTTACAATAGACATTGTCTCAAAGCAGCTTTACAGAAATATCAACATGGTATACAGATATTAAAGGTGCGAATTTATCCCAACTGAGCAAGCCACTGAGTGGTGACGGTGGCAAGGAAAAACTCCCTAAGATGTTTTAAGAGGAAGAAACCTTGAGAGGAACCCGACTCAGAAGGGAACCCATCCTCATCTGGGTAACAACAGATAGTGTGAAAAAGTTCATTATGGATTTATATGAAGTCTGTATGGCCTTAGGAGCAGCCGTAGTCCCAGCAGTCTGGAATTAAAGAAGATTTGAGCTCCATCCAGAGGCAGAAAGGATCTGGATCTCTAGTATCTCCATAAATTCGTGTGGGGCTCGGCGAAAGGAGAGAGGGAGAAAAAAGATAATTATGACTGCGAAGTAGTAGAACAGAATCTAGTCAGGGTAGGCTTGAGTAAACAAATACGTTTTAAGCCTAGACTTAAACACTGAGACTGTGTCTGAGTCCCGAACACTAATAGGAAGACTGTTCCATAACTGTGGGGCTCTATAAGAGAAAGCTCTTCCCCCTGCTGTAGCCTTCACTATTCGAGGTACCGTCAAATAGCCTGCATCTTTTGATCTAAGTAGGCGTGGCGGATTATATAAAACCAAAAGGTCGCTTAGATATTGTGGCGCGAGACCATTTAGTGCTTTATAGGTTAATAAAAGTATTTTATAGTTAATGCGAAATTTTACTGGGAGCCAATGCAGTATTGATAATATCGGTGTGATATGGTCGTACCTTCTAGTTCTAGTTAGGACTCTAGCAGCTGCATTCTGGACTAACTGGAGCTTATTTATATTCCTACTGGAACATCCAGACAGTAAGGCATTACAGTAATCTAATCTAGAGGTGACGAATGCATGAACTAGTATTTCCGCATCATGTAATGACAATATGTTTCTTATTTTAGAAATATTTCTGAGATGAAAGAAGGCTATCATAGTAATATTATCTACATGAGCATCAAATGATAGGCTGGAGTCAATAATCACTCCAAGGTCTTTAACTGCTGCACATGATGAAACAGAAAGACCATCCAGAGTAACCATGTGATCAGAAAGATTACTTCTAGCTACACGTGGGCCTAATAAAAGTATTTCTGTTTTATCAGAATTAAGTAGAAGGAAGTTAGTTAACATCCAATGTCTAATGTCCTTTACACAATCCTCAACTTTACTAAGCTTCTGTCTGTCCTCTGGCTTCGCTGAAACATACAACTGTGTATCATCAGCATAACAGTGGAAGCTAATTCCATGTTTATGAATAATTTGACCTAGGGGTAGCATATATAAAGTAAAGAGCAGTGGGCCTAAAACAGAACCCTGTGGAACTCCAAAAGTAACCTCAGTACGCATGGAGAATTCACCATTTACATCTACGAACATCGAACTATACTATACTATACTATACGAACTATCATTTGTTTACTTAGTTTCCTCGATCTCTGTTTATGTTTCCAACGACGCTTTCAGCCTTGTCCTCTATTGCTTTGTTCGCCTGATCGCCTGACCTTTGCCTGCTTTATGACCACGTCCTTAGAACGCCTCTTGACCCACGTACTACGTCTGCCGCCCGCTTCTGCTTCCGTGCCCCCTACGGTACGTGACAGAATACTTCGCCTTCCAATGGAAGCAGCGGGGGATCCACATTGGCCACAAGCCATCGAGGGACATGGTCGGATGATCAGCGACCACGACCAACGTCTAGCCAACCTGACTGAGCAGGTAGCTAGGCTAAGTCAAGCCACGCCGTTTGCTGTGGCGGTGACAACGCGTTTACCTCCCACACCAGCGCCAGAGAAGTACGACGGAGATCCGGCACGCTGCCGGGGTTTCCTCCTACAATGCTCCCTGTTCTTCTCAACCTACCCAGACATGACGGAGAATCGTAAGATCATCCATTTCATGGAACTTTTGACCGGCAAAGCTCTCCTCTGGGCCACCGTGGAATGGGAACAGGGAGGAAACGTCACAAACACGTATGATCAACTGACAACGTGATTCCGTACAGTCTTTGATCACTCGCCAGACAACAGAGAGACTGGTGAGGAATTATTGTCCCTGAAGCAAGGATCATGCTGCGTGGCTGATTACGCCCACGAGTTTCGCACTGTAGCAGCAAGAAGTGGATGGAATCAACCTGCTCTCAAAACTGTGTTTCGCCAGGGATTAAATGCCGACATCGTGACTGAACTGGCATGTCGCGATGATCAGCGAACACTCGACTCGCTGATTGATTTAGCAATTCGCCTGGATCGTCTACTACGAAGCCGCCACCCCATACGCAGCGAGGTGGAAGTACCAGTGCAGGAGTCTCCCGTGGAGCCCATGCAGCTGGGGCAGACACGGGATAGCATGCAGGAGAGAGAACGAAGGCGCTGTGAACATCGCTGTTTTTATTGCGGCGAGGAAAAGCACTTCGTGCAACAATGCCCACTCAAGCAACGCCCCGCCCGATGGGACAACGCAACTGCTAAGCAACAGCAGCCAGGGGTGAGTTTGGATTCCACAGTCCAACACTCGATTCAATCTGCGTTTTTAATGCCAGTCATATTAGAGTACTCAGGCATATCTTGTATTTTAGAAGCGCTGATCGAATCAGGAGCGGCGGGGAATTTCATCGATCAAGACACCATACAGCAGCACAACATCCCCATTCGTCCCCTTATCACACCCCGCCGTGTTCAAGCCATTGATGGAGCCCCTATTGGAAAGGGGCTTATTACCCACCGCACGGAACCCATTAACCTCCGCAAAAGCGCTCTCCATCAAGAACGGATAATCTTCCATGTCATTGTATCTGCCCATCATCAAGTGGTCCTCGGTCTTCCCTGGCTCGAACATCATAACCCACAAATTTCTTGGACTCAAAGGGAGATCACCCACTGGTCATCGCATTGTATCAACCACTGCCTTCAACTCCCTGTGACAACATTAGGTACCACGTCCATAGAGAGCCCTAACAGGGCTGACACCGTTCAAATACCCAGTGAATACCACGACCTCATTGAAGCATTTAGTAAAGAGAAGGCTAGCGGGCTACCACCTCATCGACACTACGACTGCGCTATCGACCTGCTTCCGGGCACTACACCACCTCGAGGAAGAATATATCCGCTAACACTAACTGAACAAAAGGCCATGGAAGAATATATTCAAGAAGCATTACACCAGGGTTACATACGACCATCCACATCTCCGGCATCAGCAGGGTTTTTCTTTGTGAAGAAGAAAGGAGGAGGTTTGAGACCATGCATAGACTATCGAGGGTTAAACCAGTGCTGCATCAAGTATCGATACCCACTGCCTCTGGTATCAGTCGCTCTGGAACAACTACGCACTGCCACCACCTTCACTAAGCTGGATTTACGCAGTGCCTACAACTTGATCCGGATTCGAGAGAGGGACGAATGGAAGACGGGTTTCAACACAACGTCCGGTCACTATGAGTATCAGGTCATGCCGTATGGGCTTTCTAATGCTCCTTCAGTCTTCCAGTGTCTTATTAACGAAGACTTACGGGACATGCTGGGGCATCATGTAATCACCTACATCGATGACATCCTAATATATTCCAACTCCAAAGAGGAACATGTCCACCACGTCCGCCAGGTTCTACAAAGATTACTCCATCACCAGTTGTATGTCAAAGCTGAAAAATGTGAATTTCATAAACACACCATTTCATTCCTGGGATACATCATTAGCCCCGAAGGGGTCTCTATGGATCAAGAAAAGGTCAAGGCAGTAGTGAACTGGCCCACACCCACAACGGTGAAGGAATTACAAAGATTTCTGGGTTTTGCCAATTTTTACAGAAGATTCATTCAAATTTCAGTACCATCGCCAATCCCTTGACGTCCTCATTAAAAGGGAAGCCAAAATGCCTGCCGTGGAACGCAGCTCCCCAGGTAGCCCTGGATCAGCTCAAGAAAGCCTTCACAACCGAATCAAGCATCCAGACCCATCTAGACCGTTCATCGTGGAAGTCAACACGTCAGAGACCGGGGTAGGAGCTGTACTCTCCCATCGTTTCGGAGAAAGGCCAAAGCTCCATCCAGTGGCCTTCTTTTCACGAAAGCTTTCCCCCACTGAGAAACTATGATGTGGGCAATCGAGAACTCTTGGCCATCAAATTAGCCCTTGAAGAGTGGCGGCACTGGTTAGAAGGAGCTACACATCCCTTCGTCATCTTCACTGACCATAAAAACTTGGAGAATTTACGCACTGCCAAGAGGCTCACACCCCGTCAAGCCCGATGGTCCCTGTATTTCACCAGGTTCCACTTCACCCTATCATATAGACCAGGATCCAAAACACAAAGGCCGATGCCCTGTTTCGTCTGGACCACACAGAACATGTGAATGATCACGTCCTGCTTCCGTGCCCCCTATGGTACGTGACACTGGGCTGCTTATGTTAAATGTAATTTAGACAAATATAAATTCTACTAGTTTGAATTACGTGGAGTGAACGTGGTTAGGTAACATATTATTAACATGATCTAATAATATAGCATTAATATTAAATAATATTATCATGAAGAATAATTAAAATAATGGTCCGCCTGACAGCAAGAAATGACTAGTAAATGAGCTTGATCATGTGCATCACTGCCTCAAGCATAAGTGTTCCTGGTTTGATCCTCAGCTTGAGTGAATGCATGCCAATTTTTATCCCGGGACTATCAAATCATGTTGGCTGTACAACAGTTTTTTTTAATGTAATTTCAAACTCATGTCAGGATTTACCAGTTGTAGTGGTGACATCACAGACCCAAATGAGCATCCTGAATCAATCTTTGCAATATAATATTAAAGTAAAAAATGGAGACACTCATCTGTACTGTACAGCATATATACCAATCATGCATTTTAACATCATCTCAAGAAAACAACTTTTGTTGTCTTAAGATCACAAGAAAAATATATATCGTTCATGGACTTTCTGTACTTTGGTAGAAACAGAAATGGTTCTGTACATTTTAGATTGCTCTACACTGTCTGCATTTAAGTTTTCCTATTTTAAATGTTTGTAGTAATTGCCTTGATTTAATTACAATTATGTGCTAGTTTTGGAACAAGGTTGAGGCTGTTACGAGCTGGTGGCATTTTTGGGCTTTTTAATACTGTTATTAAAAATAATGGGGGGGGGGGGTCAATTAGCATATGAACAAAACATTTAAGTTCAATATTTACATTTAAGGTTTACATTTATGTTTAATATTTATTGTGTTCGTTAATTTTCTTCTTCTTCTTCTTCTTCTTCTTCTTCTTCTTCTTCTTCTTCTTCTTCTGCTCTGGAAGTCTATGGCAGCCCATAGAACCACTTGCAGGAAAGTTATTAAATTTGGCACACTGATAAAAGACAGTCTGATCTGTTAATAAAGCTAATTTTGAGTCTAACTCAATCCCTCTAGAGCCACAAACTGTCCAAAGTTGCACTCACGTTTATGTTAATAACTTTTGAACTGTGAGTCCTAGAAATTAAAGTCTTTTTCCTCTGATTCCTTGGCTCAAGACTATTTGATTGCCTATGTTTGTTGTTTGTCTGATTTGCACAAAAACTGCCATGCATCATCTAGAGACACTTATGACAAAAGTTATTCACAGAATTTTGATAAACCATGCCGTTTTTGAATGGTGCTTCAATGACTTTGACGGCGAGCATGCCAAAATGGACGTGAGGGTATATCTCCATAACGCTTTGATGGATTGTGATGAAACTTGGAATGTGTCATCAGCATTAAGCCATGAGGATAGGTACAGTGTTTGGTACAGCACCACGAGATATGAATGTTTGCTTATAACTTCTGAACAGTTTGTCACAAAATCATCAAATTGGGCTCATTAGACTCAGTGGGGCATACCAAGTCCAACGGTATGAAAAATTCCTATGTTGGCCATTTTGGATGTCAGCCATTTTGAAATTGGACATAAAATGCTTTATTTTACAAATGACTTGGAATTTGGTTACGAAACTTGGTAGGTGTCTTGGGCACTATGCTCTGAAGGGACTCAAAAAATTTTGGGACATTTTGGGAAAAAATATATTGCTATTTATAAAAATGCAAATAGCTGTTGACTACTTTGCTTACTGTCATGAGACTGGTGGTCACGATCTTGCCGGCAGATGGCGCTGCGGCGGCGACGTGCACAGAGAGCCGGAGGGCGCGCGCGTGCATGAACCAGAGCGAGCACATGCTTGCGGGTTACATAGGAACTATGGAAACTTTGGCTACAATGGACACATGCGTTTGTTTCTGTTTGGTCTCCTCCTTGTTTAGTCATTGGTTGTTTTTCGAGGGAGTGTATTGATTGTTACCAGCTGTCAGCACTCAAGGTAATTACATTTGTTATTTAAACCCCTCGCATTGCTGCGCACTTCGTGCACTATTAAATGATTACATGTGTAATGGTGCCACGTGGTAGTGTTTCCATGCCCTGCTCTGGTTTCATGTTTCACGCCTTGGTTCTAGTTAAATGTGTAGATGATTGTACTAAGCGGTAGCGTTTCCATGTCTTGTTCTAGTTTCGTGTTTCATGCCTTAGTTCCAGTTAAATGATAGATTAGTATATGTTTAAATGTTTGAATGGTAGATTTGTAAAGGTGTCATTGTGCCACGCGGTAGTGTTTCCATGCCCTCTTTAAGTTTCATGTTTCTTGCCTCGGTTCTAGTTTATGTTTAGACCTTGTTTCCCATTTCTTGTACATTGACTGTAGTTGCAAATAAATACATGAACCTGCACTTGCTTCCTGTTTAGAGTCCGTACGTAAGACTGGTCTTGATGGATTCCATAGTTCATGCCAAAAACAATGATACCAATTATGTCATGGTCGCGCAACCTTCCTGTCTGCCATTTTTAAATGTATAGAAAATGTCTGCGTTATGCATGTAACCCTGTTCCCTGAGAAGGGAACGAGATGTTGCGTTAGCTCAATGCTGTGCAACATCATGCCTATTTATAGGCCTGCCGTGATCAGGTGACGTGGCAATTAAGCACGTTGCATGATATAAAAACAGCACCTGTCAACTGCAGGTTCTGGTTGGTCAGCCGCTATTATCTGAAGTGAAAACACAATTCACAGGCACGGCCCAGTATGACAAAGCTACCCAACGTATCGTTCCCTTCTCAGGGAACAGGGTTTGATGCGTAACCCAGACATTCCCTTTCAAAGGGAACTCCACATTGCATTAGCTCAATGCTGTGAGAAAGAGAATACCCACTCCGTCATACTGAGGGTACTGCCTGTTCAAAAAGATCTGAGCCCGAGGGTCACTGCAAGACACTCAAGCCCAGGGTGGAATCAGGGTGGAATGTATATCCAGGCTCGAATGGTGTGTGTTTCGTAGACCACCCTGCCACAGCACACACATCCTGTAATGGTACCCCTTTGGACAAAGCCTTTGAGGAGGTGACACCCCTAGTGGAATGAACCCTTATTCCCAGAGGTGTAGTGAGACTGCACGCCTCATAAGCTATAGAGATTGCTTCCACTATCCAATTAGAGATGCACTGCTTTGACACAGCATCAGCTCTACTGTCGCTGCCAGAGCAGACCAGACATTTGATGGAATGTGAAATTAGCTAGGTCTTTGTGGGCACCAGCAGCTTTAGTTAGGTGTATACCAGGACCCAGGGTAGTGAACAATACAGGTAAGGGTTTTAGGCAAGCATAGGTTTCCAAAGATATTTGTTCATGTAGGAGTTCACAATACATGCCTTCATCAGTCTGAGGTTACTAAGAGTAATATTGTAGAGGTGTGTGAAGTGAAATGAATTCTAAGTGAAGGCAATGTCTGGTGCTGTAATATGCAGTGTAGCAATGTAGCTTACAGCAGGTTATGGTTGCTGAACTGCTGGATATCTACGTGGTGCTCTGAAGACATCTAAGCTTTATAGATAATTGAAGTACTTTTGAAGGCAAGGATTGCCTTTAAGGGTGGGACATTATCCATCCCACTTGGAAAGGTGATGCTCTCCTTTCTTGGAGCATAGCTTATAGTCTCGCAACAGACCTAGTTAATTGGTGACAATCCAAAACCAAGGCAAACAGTCAACACACAACAGACTAACAAACAAACAGTCTAAATTGTGATGGCTAGATGACTGGGTCAGCGCATCTCCAAAACAACAGGTCTTTTGGAGTATTCCTGGTATGCAGTGGTTAGTACCTACCAAAAGTGGTCCAAGGAAGGACAACCTGTGAACCCACGATAGAGTCATGGGCAGCCAATGCTCATTGGTGTGCATGGGGAGTGCGCAAGACTAACCCATCTGGTCTGATCCTACATAAGAGCTTCTGTAACACAAATTGCTGAAAAAGTTAATGCTGGCTATGATAGAAAAGTGTCAGAACACAATGCATCACAGCTTGCTGTGTACATGGCTGCGTAGCTGCAGATGGTCTTCTCTCTTTCCAAGCGTGAAATAGTATATAGTAGAGTTTTTTGGGGATCGGGTACCTAGGATTCTGCCATATTGGGGTTAGCTTGGAAACTGAGTGATTGCTGTTCAGTATTTTATTTGCTTTCTACAATGCAATCATATAAAGAGTCATATAAATAGTGTTGCTTTTGTAGCAGGGATGGGTTAATGTAATTATCTATAAATGGCACATCTTCCAAAAGCAAAAGTCTTTTCAATGTCCAACCATATTGTATTTGTATTATTTATCCATCAAATGTATTGTAGTTGGCCAGTGAGAAAATATTAATAAATATTTGGAGCATTCAGTCCCACAAGAGATTTTGACTTCTGGAGAGTGGCCAAATTGATTCTGTTTTTTCCCTTCCCTGTAGAAAGAGGTATAAAAAAAAAGAAAGAGGAGAACCAGTTTTGGGGTGTCAGCAGTGGGGACTATCCATCCATCCATCTATCTTCTACCGCTTACTCCTTCTTCAGGGTCACGGGGAACCTGGAGCCTATCACAGGGAGCATCGGGCACAAGGCGGGGTACACCCTGGACAGTGTGCCAGTCCATCGCAGGGCACAATCACATACACACTCACACACCCATTCATACACTACGGACACTTTGGACACGCCAATCAGCCTACTGTGCATGTCTTTGGACTGGGGGAGGAAACCGGAGTACCCGGAGGAAACCCCCGCAGCATGGGGAGAACATGCAAACTCCCCACACACATGGCCCCTGGCCCCAGCGGGAATCGAACCCCAGCAGTGGGGACTAAGTGTCTAAATATGATTTGTTCCTCTTTTTAATGGCTGTTGTAAGTTTTTCTGATGTTGTCTGTTCTGTTAAGAGATACTACCACAGATACTACCAGAAGCAATCAAACCTCTATTAAAAATAATCTCTATTAATAATAATTTCTCCCTTAGCATGTATGTCCCTAAATCCTTTAAACTATCAGTTATCAAACCTCTGATTAAAAAAAAAATACCAAAAACTAAAAACTAATGAATCAGTCAACAATGTTACACAATGGCACATTAGTATGAATGAGAAAAGAAAAAGAATCACAGAAGGTGTAGATTTAAATTCTAGACTTAATTATAAACACTCATTATGTTTCTTGCCACCTTTCCTGGTTGGGGCATTTTTTAAGTAGCTGTCGATGGCCTCTCTACAACTGGCAACAATACATTCATGTCCATGGGCTCGTTCAGCAATATCTGTAACATAAATATCAACAAAAACATTCAGCCTTGGAATGCAATAACAGAGAAAATGTCCAATTTCTGAAGGCAAAACTTTCTTTTCAAGAGTTTGCAAAAAGAGGCATATACTGTCATGTATACATTTTTTATCCTTCATACTCACAGTGTACAAGGCGATACACCATCATGATCAGTCAACGCCAGCTTCCCACCTTTTGACCCTTTCAATGAAAACATACACCACAGGCTGTTTTCCCCGATCCTTTGGAGAATTGAGCGAACTGTCTCACCGATGCTGCTCCCCCTCATTGTCTTCAAGTAAGCACGCTACAAGAAATTCAAATAAAAAATTCTCTGGAATACATGATCCAACATAAGATACAATTCCGTCATTTAGTCACATAGGATTGTATGACATAATTTTGATATTATGATCAAAAACTTCAGTTCATGTAAACATATAGATTTATCATTCTGAGATTTATTATTATTATTCTGAGTCAAACTCTGGGTGAACAGTAAAAAGGGTGACTTACAAAACAGTTGCAAAGTTTTTCGCTATTCCTCAGTTGTTGTTTATTGTTGTTATTGTTGAGCTGCAAACATACAACTGTGTATCATCAGCATAACAGTGGAAGCTAATTCCATGTTTACAAATAATTTGACCTAGAGGTAGCATATATAAAGTAAAAAGCAGTGGGCCTAAAACAGAACCTTGTGGAACACCAAATTTAACCTCGGTATGCGTGGAGAAGTCTCCATTTACATCTACGAACTAACGACAACGATCGGTCAAATAAGACCTGAGCCAGGAGAGGACTGTTCCCTTAATGCCAACAACATTTTCTAATCTATCAAGGAGAATAGTATGATCTATAGTATCAAAAGCTGCATTAAGGTTAAGTAACACAAGCAGCGAGACACAACCCTGGTCAGAGGCCAGTAGTAGGTCATTTACTACTTTAACTAATGCTGTCTCTGTGCTATGATGAGGTCTAAATCCTGACTGATACATTTCATGAATGTTATTCCTATGCAAGTATAAGTATAACTGCTGTGCTACAACCTTTTTCTAAGATCTTGGAGATGAAGGGGAGATTTTATATAGGTCTATAGCTGGACAGTTGAGAAGGGTCAAGGTTAGGTTTTTTAATCAGGGGTTATTTTCTTTTGAGTGGAGCCACTCTATCTTGCGTGTAGCGGAATGTTGACGCTAAGCATTCAGTCACCTGGTCGAGTTCTATCGGATCAGATGGTGATCCAAATCTAATTGATGTCTCTGGGAGGTTATTTATGAAGCTCGGTGCAGTAGCTAATGTGAAAGTATGTTTTACGTGGTAGCGAGGCGAGGTGGAAATATTATGATCAATACATATTATGAAGGAGATAAGATAATGGTCTGAGACAACTTCAGACTGTGGAAAAATTACAATATTTTCTATATTTAATCTGTATGTTAGTATGAGGTCAAGAGTGTGACCACCATTATGAGTAGGTCTGATTACGTTCTGATTAATCCCTACTGAATCTAAGATGGACACAACAGCTGTTCTCAGAGGGTCTTCTGGGTTATCAAAGTGAATTTTAAAATCACCAACGATTAATGCTTTATCTACAGAAACAACCAGGTTTGAGATAAAGTCTGCAAATTCACTAAGAAATTCAGTATATGGCCCTGGGGGTCTGTAAATAATAATTAGAGGAATTGACTTATTTTTTGTGGCTACATAAATTATACTGGTATAAAGAATTTCAAAAGAATTAAATTCATGACTAGGTTTTTGTGTGACACCTAGATTTTGAATATGGATGTGACCAACACCTCTACCAGTTGAACGAGGCTGATGTACATAACTGTATCCAGGAGGACTGGCTTCATTTAATGCCATGTACTTGTTTGGTTTAATCCAAGTTTCCATTAAACACATTATATTAAATTTCTGATCAGTAATGATTTTGTTAACAATAAGAGCCTTAGACGCAAGAGATCTAATGTTTAATAGTCCTAGCTTCAGATTAAAGGTGCTGGATGTGCATTCAGTATGATCTAATTATGTTAATTAGGTTACTAAAACAAACATTCCGAAATGTTCTATGTATTTGTATAGCTTGGGGAACAGACACAGTCTCTATAGTATGTACTACAAGTATTGAACTATTAATTGAACACTGCATATGATGAACGTTGTTATTGTAGGAAGATGTACTTATGGTAGGCAGTCACTTGGTGTGTAGTGCCTTGGAAATGTTGTCTGACAGCAGTTCCGCTCCGAGGCTGCTGGGGTGCAGGCCATCAGGACAAAGCAACCTAGGACGCTCCCAGAACAGATTCCAGTTATTAACAAACAGCAGATTCTGTTCATTACACCAGTGGTTTTCAAAGTGGGGGCCGCCAGGGGGGCCTCAACAATTTGGTGTGAAAAATAAATAAATGCATTATATATATATATATATATATATATATATATATATATATGCATTACTATACCATGTTATTTGTACCAATATAAATTAAAATCACATTTGCTATACTTAACTTTCTAATTGCTAAACAGACAAAACATCAACATAAAAAATGGGGATATATTCAGAAGTCTGTATTTTTAATGTGTTTTAAAGACATCTTGCAAAAGGGGGGCCTCAATCAAATGTTAATGCCATTTGGGGGGCCTTGCCCTGGAAAAGTTTGGGAACCCCTGCATTACACCAAGAAACTAACCAGTCATTCAAAGCAAGAAGTCTACTGAACTTTTCAGCTCCACATCTGTATGAGAGAAGAGGTCCAGAGACGATGATCTTTGTGGTGGGTGACCTGCCTCGTACCATCTCGATCAGGCTGGCGAAGTCCCGCCGCAGCCTGATGTTGTTTGAACCCGCGTGCAGAATGACTACTCCAATGCGCTCGTCCTTCTACAGGATCCCGGGTACATTCGCAGCGACATCAAGGACGCAAGCACCAGAAAAACAATGTGTGTGCACCTTACCCTTTGTTGAAGCGATGCGTATGTTTCACACAATGGAGTCCCCGACGATCACAGCATTTGGTCTGGTCTGACAGAGATTGGCGAAGCGGTTCCCGCTTGGGATCTCCAACACCAGAGGTGGAGAGGTCCTCGCCCGGGGTTTGGCTCTTGTCTTTCGCTGCTGGTGCATCCAAGGTCCGTGGTGTGTCGACGCCAGTGTGATGGAGACCTCGGCTTGAAAAGTCTTGGTTGCACGGTCCCTGCACAGAGAAACACACGACATAGAGGGGCTGGGAGTGGTAATACCATGCTGCATGCTTACCTTGGATGTGTAGGCAGAAGCACAAGATGTTTCCAGCGTGATTCTTCGCTCCAGCAGCTGGGCCTGCTTGTCGAGTAGGTCACAGATCTGTTTCTCCACATCCTCCAGTTCCAGCAGCACCATGTGCAGCTCGAGCGAGTCCTCATCTGCACTCAAAAGCGGAGAAACAACCGAACTATTTGCTTTAAAAAACAGCGGTAAATGAGATAAATGTGAAATGTAAACAAGGCTAGCGGTAAGGTGATGTTAGTGGGCTACAAGCTAGTTGTGGATGTTTGTAAGAACCAATAAAACTTAATGACAGCGCAACGTTACGATTGTTTTATCTAAAGTAGTATCAGTGATATTTGTAAACATTGTAAAGGTAAAAAAAGGTATAATTTTAAAGTGTAGAGATTAGAAGAAAATAGTGTCAGCTCGAGGGACACTGCTTCCTTCGACACTTCCTGCGACACCAAATTCAGAACTGCGACACATTCAGATCCTCTAACTCCCTGAGAGTTTTGAGAGGCCGTGGTAAGAGCTGCAATATGAACAAACATTGAGCTGCAATATGAACAAACTATTTATCAAAAACAGAATACATCTTTATGTGACAAATTGTCATGCATCTGACCTATGAATATTCACAAAAATAGCACAAAGTACTCACACAGAACACACAGGGGTTGACACCAGGAACAAGTCCATCTCTGTGAAAACTCCATTGCCATCTAGGAAATTGAATGTCTGGTTATCCTGTGGGGTAGGGTGAATGTCCACCTCATTCATAAAAGTCATACATATCAGAAAACAACTTTCAATCTCTGGTTAATATTCAAACAAGAGCTCATAAAGAAAAGTATTTTTGGTATTTTTTTATGATACTCACCTAGTACGTGTGTAGTACTGGAAACTCATTTCTGAATTATACCCCTCAGAATTAACACACTGAGGCACACAACAATAAAGTGAAGAGCTGATTTATTGTCTTGGGTAATAAAACCTTCTCTGTTAAACGTTAAAACGCTCATTCTGATGACAAACAACTTCTTCACAAGTCACATAAAACACTTCTCTCAGAAAGCGGCGCTGAACCGCAGCAGTAACGCGCACGCTTAAGACAGTAAGACAGACATCGCCATCTTGTGTAACAATCCGCCATCTTGTGTAACTAACCGACTGAACTTCAGCTAGCAGCAAGCTAATGTTAATATGCAAAAAGCATACAAAAAAAAATCAGTTATTTACAACTTCAGACAAAATGCTGTGATTTAAAGACGAAATGTCCATTTTAAGCTCATGTTAGTTAAAATTCATGCTGTGCTAAACTAAACTAATCTGTTCAGTAACATGTTAGCAAGAAAGCTAACATTTTTGTTTAGAAATGGGTGTAAAAATAAAAACAAAAATGTCCACAGGAAGTAGTAAACCTTGAGCCTTGAACTTTAACATGTTAGATTTTACTCAAAAGAAGTATCTACTCTCTACATCACAGCTTAAATAATTTTCGGTAGATTTAATCTTAGGGCTAACCGCTAGTTAGCTGTCTTCTCTTTAAACTGTATAGCTGAAGCGCTATTTAACAATTTAATTTAATTAAACTACATAACAGATTTATAACTATGTGTAAAGATAAGGAGAAAAAACATTACGTGCCTTGAGTTGGTGTCCAGCTGTGAACTGCTGCTCCGGCTCCACTCAGATGAAGCTGTGAGAGAGAGAATGAATTCCAGCTGGAAAGATGTTGTTTTCCCTGTGGGTGAGAGGCAACTCTCAGCTCCTTACCTACACGTATTTATTAAACGCGATTTCGACCACATATTAGCAACGAAGGGATTGCAACTTCAGAATCTTTTATTCAGGTATATAAAATAAACAACATTTTTACACGTCATAGAAATGCCTAGACTATAATCTATTTAACAATCTGTTCATATATAACACAAACATACCAGTTCAAGATATAACCTATACAATGAAATCCAACGTGGTCTAGGGACAATATCTGCACATGAGCGTGCTTAGCTACATATGTTTTGGTTTCGTATGTGCAGTTTCGTATGCAAGAGACTTCGTATTCCCGTAAAAAATTAAATAAAAATAAATCTTAGTGAACAATGAACAATCACATCTAGATATATTTCTTTGAAATTACACAGCAGTAACTTCATTAATAATTTTTTTTCGCATAATTTCAAAGTAATATAGCGTTTCAAGAATGTTAACGTTGTTCAAGCTTCTTTTCTATGTATATTCGACGTCGATGATTTTTTTCATCATGATCAAGCCTCTTTTCGACTAACTGTGGCTTTCATTTAAACGGTGGGGGTTCCCTTGACTTCGTCGAAAGCGCGTTTGTGTTTGCTAGGTATCAGTCAGGATTTAGGCCTCATCATAGCACAGAGACAGCACTGGTTAAAGTGGTAAATCACCCACTACTGACCTGTCACGATTTTCCCTCGAGCTAGCGGTGCAGCATTGCAGCTTGCTCGGAAAACAGAAGCGCAAGCCCGTTGCGCGAGCCCGAAGCGCGAGCCCTTAGTGAACGTGCGCTTTTGATTCTTCAATGACATTGACTTTGTTTACTTTGGACTAGGGATGCACCAAATGTTCGGCAATAAGTGAAAAGGCCGAATAAATTTGACCGAACAATGACGTGTATGATGCCGCGACAAAATAGCCTAGCAACCAGAGTGAGACGCGCGAATGTCACGACCTCGATGAGGGGGCACGCGCATGCACGAGCTACGTGCACGAGTTACGTGCTCTTCGGATGTTTACTGTGGACAGTAAATGTGCGTGGAAATGCGTCTGTTTTGTTTCTGTTCCGGAGTATTCTGTCACGTCGCGAGACGTAAGGGAGTACAGTACGGAAGCAGGTAAAGACATATTTATTTAAGGGCAGGCAGACAAATCCAAATCGTAATCCAATAAACGTTGTCAAGACAGGCAAATGATCGGGCGATCGGCAAACAGGCATAAATGGAGGAAAACCAGGAATCAAAGTTGCCGTCACAGAAAACAGGCTCAAAACACAAAACAAGAAACATGAACTAGTACTATGGACTGGGTGCAGAAAAACCAGCAGGGACTAAATGAACTAATCTATAGTTCAAACTAACTAAATCTATCACGGTACATAACATTAACAACGTATCTATCTATACTATATCTACTATAATACTCCACGAGGTGTACAGGGACGCGAGCGGTATATATCCCGAATATAATCAGCCGTATATAACTGAATAGAACCATTTTTTGCACTCTTGTCAATGCACCTCTTAATGCACGTTTTTGTTGTAGGCTACAGAGTGTTACATTCTTTCAGCAGTCAGTTATAGGCCTAACATAGGCTATTCAAGGGGGGCTCAAAGATGACCACATCAAAATATTTTTATTTTACTCATTTATCTATTTAAAGTTATATTGTGCCTTGTTGGTAGCCTATACTTGATGGAATTTTAAAAAATGTTAAGTGTTAAATAAATATTTTGAAATTGTAGTTTTCATAATTGATTTTTTTCTTTGAAAAGCTAGACAAAATAGTAAAAAGCACATTTTGACTATTTAATTTATGCAGTGGTGAAAAAATGGCAAAATAATTGGGAAAAACGCGAAAAAAACGTGTTTGGTATTCGGCCTTCGGCTTTCGGCCAAGTTTTTCATTATATTCGGTTTTGGCTTCGGGCAAGAATTTTCATTTCAGTGCATCCCTACTTTGGACACATGCTTTTGTTATGGTTATGTTCTGTCTCCGCCCCTGTTTTGTCAGTGGTTGTTTCCTGAATGTGACATCATTGTTTTCAGCTGTCCTGTGTTTCACCCATGATTACATTTGTCATTTAAACCCCTTGTGTCTCTTAGCACATCGCATAGTATTAAGTTTATCTTACTATTGAGTTTTTTGAGTTTAAATTCACTGACCTTGTTCTCGTTTCTCGTTTTGTGTTTTGCCTTGCCCTGTTTATGCCCGTCTGCCGATTGCCTGACCTTTTGCCTGTTATTAGACCATGCTTTTGATTACCATTTTGGATTTGTCTGCCTGCCTCCCTCTCTAATAAACGTCTTTTACTGCACTTGCATCCGTCCTAACCTTCATTAAAAGGATTACGTGACATGGCCTCTGATCAGAGTTGTGTCTCTTTGCTTGTGTTGTTTTATCATAGATCATAATATCCTTCTAGATAGACTAGAAAATGTTGAAGTTAAGGGATCAGCTCTCACCTGTATCACGTTTTATGTGACTGATCATTTTCATTTTGTAGATGTTCTCTATGCAAACTAAAGTAAGATTTGTGATCCACAAGGTTCTGTTTTAGGCCCACTGCTCTTTTCTCTATATATGCTATTATCCCTCACAAAAGCCTCAATTCCCACCTGTTTGAAGAAGACCACCATCATACCACTGCCACAAAACAATTAAGCAAACTGTCTCAACAGCAAGTTGCACTGACTCCAATCGTGATGAACTGCTTCGAGAGAATCATCATGAGTCACATCTAGACCATCACATCGGACACTCTCCAGTTCGCATGCAGACCAAACAGATCCACAGAGGATGCCATCAACACAACAATAGACCCTGCCCTCACACACCTGAGGAACAAGTATAGCTATGTTTGATGCTGTTTATCATCTATAACTCAGCATTCAACATTGTGATACCATCTAAGCTCTACAACAAGCTTAACACACTTGGTGTGCCACCCACCCTCTGCAACTGGGTTCTGGATTTTCTAATGGGCACACCCCAGTCTGTTAGAATAAGGAATCACACATGCAGGACAATAACTATAAACAGAGGAACTACACGGGGCTGTGTGCTGAGCCCCATGCGCTACATGCTCTTCACCCACGGCTGTGTGGCCTCCAAGAACAACACAGGCATGATAATACAGCCATTGGACAGATAACAGGGTGTGATAAGTCAGCATACAGGATGGAAGTGGCTGACCTAGTGAAGTGTTGTCACGACAATGATCTCTCTCTAAATGATAAAAAAGCAAAGGAGATGATGTGGAGGAGGAGGAGGAGAGAGCAACACTCAGCACTGCACATTGGCGAGACTGTGGAGAGAGTGAACACTTTCAAATCCCTCGGTATTCACATAACAGAAAATGTCACCTGGTCTCACAACACTACACACCTGGTGAAGAATTCTCGGCAGCGCCTGTACTTCTTGAGAAGGCTGAGGAAATTTGGCATGCCAAGCAGAATCTTCATCAACTTCTACAGCTGTACATTCGAAAGCATCCTCACCAGCTACATCACAGTCTGGTTTGGAAGCTGAACATCTCGGGATTGTAAGGCACTACAGCAGGTGGTGAGAGCTGCCCAAAGCATCTCTGGAACAGCCTTACCAATGCTGGAGAGCCTCTACCAGGCCAGGGTAATCAGGAGGGCCCACAACATCATTAAGGACAATAGCCACCCCCAACACAGCCTATTCATACTCTTACCAGGCAGACAATAAAGGAGTGCAAAAACAAGAACTACATGGCTGAAAAACAGCTCCCTTTCAAAGCGAACTCCATGTTGCGTTTAGCATAAGACTATAGGGAGCTCCCTCTTCTCGGAAGCCAAAGCAAGTTGGGTTTCAGAGCCTCACGAATCTGGGCCGGCCGGTGCCGATCTCGTATGGATCTGGAAGAGGAACCAGAGATGTGTGCTGCTCTATCTCTTGCTCTGTCTTCCGTGTCCGGCTCTCCGCTGGATTTTGGAGTTCGCGCCAGTACTCCTTCTTCCACTATGGAGAAAAAAACAAACAAACAAACAAACAAAAAAAAACAAACAAAACACACACACACACACACACACACACACACACACACAATATGATTCCTCTCTGACTCCAAGGAGCCAGGGTGTGCTAAAAACAGAGAGCAGCATATAAAGAGCTGCTTGAAGTGATTACGAAAGCTGGATGAGCTTTTTTCTCCCCAGTGAAATAAATCCCTCACACTGCAGACAACTCCCCTTTTTGTTCCAGATGTGCATGACAAAACGTCTGGGTTATGCATGTAACCCTGTTCCCTGAGAAGGGAACGAGACATTGCATTTAACATAACACTATGAGAGTGCCCTCATGCGCGACCGGCATCTGAAGCTTTTGTAAAATCATGCCTATTTATAGGCCTGACGTGGCAATTAAGGACGTTGTGTGATATATATGGAACCTGTGAACCTGTGAACCGCGCCGTCAGCCTCTATTATCTGAAGTGAAGACACAATTCACAGGCCTGCCATGGTATGACAAAGCTACACAACGTCTCATTCCCTTCTCAGGAACAGGGTTACATGCGTGACCAAGATGTTCCCTTTCAAAGGGAACTCCACGTGGCGTTTAGCATAACACTATGGGAACGAGAATACCCACTCCGTCATACCGACCGTATGGCCTGTTCAAAAAGACCCAAGCCCAAGGCTCACTGCAAGACACTCGAGCCTGGGGTGGAATGAATATCCAGGCTGTAATAACGAATGAATGTGTGTGGCATAGACCACCCTGCAGCAGCACACACATCCTGTAAGGATACCCCTTTGGACAAAGCCTTCGAGGAGGCAACTGGCCTTGTGAAATGAGCCCTTATGCCTAGAGGCGTAACGAGACCACATGCCTCATAAGCAATGGAGATTGCTTCCACTATCCAATTAAAGATGCACTGCTTTGACACAGCATCATCTGTACTGTCGCCGCCAAAGCAGACCAGCAGCTGCTCTGACTTATGCTACTGGCCGGAGCGGTGGATGTAAGTACAGAGAGCCCTTACTGGACACAACAGGTGCATCCTCTCTTGTTCTGGTGTGAGGAACAGAGAAGGGAAGAAAGCCTGCAACACCACAGGCTGGGCAGCTGATGTAGGCACCTTAGGAATATAATCCGGCCTAGGATACAGGAAGGCCTTGGCTAATCCAGGGGCAAAGCCAAGGCAGGAACGGGCAAGAGAGAGAGCTTGTAGATCTCCTACTCGCTTGAGATATGTCAGGGCCAGCAGAAGAGCTACCTTTAGAGTCAGAAGCTTCTCAGATGCTGACTCTAAGGGCTCAAATGGGGCCCCTCCAGGACCACAGAAAGGTCCCAGGAAGGTATGCACGGCCTGCAGATGGGCCTCAGCCGCCTGACACCATGCATGAACCTCGAAGTTAGAGGATGTTGCCCCACAGAGGCTCCATCAACAGGGGCGTGGCTGGCCAAAATGGTGGCCAGGTAAACCCTTATTGTAGAAGGAGCCATCCCCACTGAGAAACGTCCTTGTAAGAAGTCCAGGACTGTAGCTGTTGCACAGTTCACTGGGTTTACCTGAAGTTTCTCACACCAGAAGACAAAAAGCCAGCACTTGAGCGCATACAATTTCCTCCTGGATGGTGCTCTAGCATTCAACATGGTCTCTACAACCTCAGTTGTGAGACCAGAATCTTTGAGCTGGTGCCCCTCAGGGGCCACACCCACAGTTTCCATAGTTTCGGCCGTGGGTGATAAGTCAGCCCTCCGGCTTGAGACAGTAGGTCCCTGTGGATGGGAATCTCCCAAGGAGTGCCGTCTAGCCGGGATATTATCTCTGAGAACCATATTTGAGCTGGCCAATAAGGTGCAACCAGCAGCAGATGTAGACGGTCTTGGCGAACTAGAACTAGAACTTGTGGGAGAAGAATGATCGGGGGAAAAGCATATAGATGTGACCTCAGCCACATGTGCACCATGGCATCCAGCCCCAATGGTGCAGAAGGAGTGAGGGCAAACCACAGTGGGCAGTGTGTTGTCTCCTCAGAGGCAAACACATCCACTTCCGCTTGTCTGAACTTCCACCATATGGACTCCACCACTTGTGGATGGAGCCTCCAACCCGCGGGCCTCAGCCCCTGCCTCAACAGGATGTCAGCCCCCACATTCCGGCTGCCCGGAATGTACATTGCACTCACTGACAAGAACTTTCCCTCTGCCCAGAGAAGGATTAGTTGGGCCTGCCTGAACAGGGGGCGTGAAAGTAATCCTCCCTGGTGGTTGATATGAGACCACTGCTGTGTTGTCTGTCACAACTAACACATGGTGACCTCTTAATTGAGGAAGAAAGAACTTCAGTGCTAGGAATACGTCCCGCATCTCTAGGCGATTCATATGCCACTCCAGATGAGGGCTGCTCCAAAGACAGCCATCTAAGACTGCACCCCAGCCTGTGAGGGAGGCGTCTTTCATTACCTTCTTGAGATTAGGAGATGCCCCTAGAGTGTGACCCGAGGCTAGAAACTGTAGACACAATACTCAGAGCACGTAGGCATCGCCGCGTGACACCGATTACTCTCAGACAAACAACCAACATGCAGGCCTCGGCCTCCCCTAGCCTGCCTTGGCCTCCCCTAGCCAAGGCTGTCCCAAGTTTTCAGTGTTCTCTGGTCAGCGAGCTGTCACAGGGCAACGAAAATCTGATGCTTTCCCTCCAATAGAATGTGGAATACTTAACATCACTAAAAGACCATCTGGCAGTGTGGAAACTACTTACAAATCTGTCTCCATGGGTTCTGTATACCATAGAAAAGGGTTACCAGGTCCAGTTCAGAGCTCGACCCCCCCCACCCCACCCCCCGGGTCAGAGGTGTGCTTACAGTAGTCAGCAGAGACCAGAGCCCGATGTTAGCACAGGAAGTAAGATCCCTCTTGGACAAAGGGGCCATACAACATGTACCCCATTCCCTGAGGGAGGGAGGTTTTTACAGCCGTTATTTCCTGGTCCGCAAAAAATAGAAGAGTATGCAGCCAATTTTAGATATGTGTCAACTGAACTGTACTCTTCAGACATACAGGTCAAGATGCTGATGCCCAAACTTATCGTTCCACAGATTCAGTTTGAGGACTTGTTTGTGACGATAGATCTAAAAGGCGCATATTTCATCACAGAAATATCACCCAGTCGCAGGAAGTTCCTGGGGTTTGCGTTGGAGGCGATGCATACCAAGATCGGGTTCTTCACTTCGGGCTAGCTTTATGCCCTCGCACCTCCACAAAGTGCATGGATGTCATTCTGGCTCCATTGTGACTCCAGGGCATCCGTGTACTAAAGTACATGGACGACTGATTAATTCTAGCATGATCCAGGAAACTGGCGGTTCAACATCGAGATGTTGTTCTCGTCCACATGAAGAGCTTGGGGCTCAGGTTGAATCTCAGAAAAGTATGCTTTCTCCAGTGCAGTGGACAACTTTTCTAGGGGTTATAAGGATTCTACTATGATGAGGGTGTTTCTATCCCCAACATGCGTAGGGTCAATCCTATCAACATTGAGCAAGATAAAGCTGGATCTTGGCATCCCCTCCAGTCTCTATGAGAGACTGTTGGAGCTTATGGCATCAGCAGCCAACGTTAAACTGTTGGGCCTATTGCACAGCATGCCGTTTCAGTGGTGGCTGAGAAGTTGGGGGTTTTGTCCGAGGATGAAATCTCTGAGAGTAATGAGTGTAACACGGCGATGCCTATGTGCTCTGAGAATTTGAAAGTGTCCCCGGTTTCTATCCTTGGGTGACACTCTAGGGGTGTCTCCTTAACACAAGAAGGTAATGACAGACACCTCCCTCATGGGCTGGAGTGCAGTGTTAGACAGCTATCCAGCTCACGGTCTCTGGAGTAGCCCTCATGTGCAGTAGCATATAAATTGCCTAGAAATGTGGGCCATGTTTCTAGCACTGAAATTCTTTCTTCCTCAATTGAGAGGTCACCATGTGTTTACAGGCAACACAGTGGTGGTCTCATATATTGAACATCAGGGAGGATTATGTTCACGCCCCCTGTTCAGGCAGGTGCAACTAATTCTTCTCTGGGCAGAGGGAAAGTTTTGTCAGTGAGTGCAATGTACATTCTGGGCAACTGGAATGTGGGGGCAGACATCCTGTTGAGGCAGGGGCTGAGGCCCAGGGATTGGTGGTGGAGTCCATATGGCAGAGGTTTGGCCAAGCTGGAGTGGATGTGTTCGCCTCCGAGGAGACAACACACTGCCCGCTGTGGTTCACCCTCACTCCTCCCACACCATTAGGGCTGTACACCATGGTGCACATGTGGCCTAGGTCACAGCTGTATGCTTTTCCCCGATCGCTCTGCTCCCACAAGTTCTAGCGAGAGTTTGCAAAGACAGTCTACGTCTGCTGCTAGTAGCACCTTATAGGCCAGCTCGAATATGGTTCTCAGAGATAATATCCCTGCTAGATAGCACTCGTTTGGTGATTCCCATCCACAGGGATCTACTGCCTCAAGCCAGAGGGCTGATTTGTCACCCTTGGCCGGAACTATAGAAACTGTGGGTCTGGCTCCTGAGGATCACCAGCTCATAGATTCTGGTCTAACAACTGAGGTTGTAGAGACCATGTTGAATGCTAGAGCACCATCCATGAGGAAATTGTATGCGCTCAAGTGCGGGCTTTTTGTCTTGTGGTGTGAGGAACGCCAGCTAGACCCAGTGAACTGTTCAATAGCTACAGTCCTGGAGTTCTTACAAGGATGTTTCTCAGTGGGGTTGGCTCCTTCTACAATTAGTGTTTATGTGGCTGCCATTTTTGCCAACCAAGCCCCTGCTGATGGAGCCTCTGTGGGGCAACATCCTCTAACTTCGAGGTTCATGCATGGTGTCAGGCGGCTGAGGCCCATCTGCAGGCCGTGCATACCTTCCTGGGACCTTTCTGTGGTTCTGGAGGGGCCCCATTTGAGCCCTTAGAGTCAGCCTCTGAGAAGCTTCTGACTCTAAAGGTAGCTCTTCTGCTGGCCCTGACATCTCTCAAGCGAGTAGGAGATCTACAAGCTCTCTCTCTTGCCCGTTCCTGCCTTGGCTTTGCCCCTGGATTAGCCAAGGCCTTCCTGTATCCTAGGCCGGATTATATTCCTAAGGTGCCTACATCAGCTGCCCAGCCTGTGGTGTTGCAGGCTTTCTTCCCTTCTCCGTTCCTCACACCAGAACAAGAGAGAATGCACCTGCTGTGTCCAGTAAGAGCTCTCTGTACTTACATCCACCGCTCCGGCCAGTGGCGTAAGTCGGAGCAGCTGCTGGTCTGCTTTGGCGGCAACAGTAGAGGTGATGCTGTGTCAAAGCAGCCTATCTCTAATTGGGTAGTGAAAGCAATCTCTATCGCTTATGAGGCACGTGGTCTCGTTACACCTCTGGGCATAAGGGCTCATTCCATTAGGGGGTCACCTCCTCGAAGGCTTTGTCAAAAGGGGTATTCTTACAGGATGTGTGTGCTGCTGCAGGGTGGTCTACGCCACACACATTCATTCGATGTTAGAGCCTGGATATTTATTCCACCCCAGGCTCGAGTGTCTCACAGTGACCCTCGGGCTTGGGTCTTTTTGAACAGGCTGTACCCTCGGTATGACGGAGTGGGTATTCTCGTTCCCATAGTGTTATGCTAAATGCAACATGGAGTTCCATTTGAAAGGGAACGTCTGCGTTTCGCATGTAATCCTGTTCCCTGAGAAGGGAATGAGACGTTACGTAGCTTTGTCATACCATGGCAGGCCTGTGAATTGTGTCTTCGTCTCAGATAATAGAGGCTGATGGCGCAGTTCACAGGTGCCATATATATATATATATATATATATATATATATATATATATATATATATATATATATATATATATATATATATATATATATATATATATATATATATATATATCACGCGACGTGCTTAATTGCCACGTCACCTGATCACTGCAAACATCCAAACATAGTGCTATCTGAATAAAGACATCAAGCATTTACACTCCCCTCTGAAACTATTGGAATGGCAAGGTCAATTATTTTGTTTTTGCTTTAGAATGAAGACCTTTGGGTTTGAGATCAAAAGATTAATATGAGAAGAGAATAGAATTTCAAATAGAATTTAGAATTTCAGCTTTTATTTCTTGGTGTGTAAATGTAGATGTGTTAAACGATCAGATGGATCTCAGATCAGATGGTGATCTGATGTGTTAATCAGATCACCAAATTTGTAGGTGTGCAAAAATATTGGAACACATGACTGACAAGTGTTTCTTGTTACCCAGGTGTGTTCTGTTTGACTGTTTAAACAATAAATAGCACTGTACATCTACTCTTGGTTTTAGCCTTCAGTTTCATCTGTGAATACTGCATTTGTTGTTAAAAAGGATGAGCCAGCATGAACATCAGAGAACTGTCTATGGGAGAAAAGCAAGCCATTTTGAAGCTGAGAGGGAAAATCTATTAGAGGCATCTACTGGTGTACTGAGCAAAAGGCACCAAATGAGTCAGCCAAGAAAATAACAACTGATGACAGAAACATTGTGAGAGCTGTGAAGAAACAAATAAAAAACAACAGTCAGTGACATCAGCACCAACCTCCACAGGGAGGGTTGAAGGTATCACAATCCACCATTTGAAGAAGAGTTCAAAAGCAGAAATATAAAGGCCATACCACAAGATGCAAACCACTCATGGGCAGTAAGAATCAGAAAGAGAGGTTTGAATTCACAAAGAAATACAGAGATGAGCCACAGAGGTTTTGGAGTCAAGGTTCACCTCTACCAAAGTGATAGAAAGGTCAAAGTGTGGAGAAAGAAATGATCTGCTCATGATCCAAAACATACAAGCTCTGTGAAACATGGTGGAGGTAGTGTCATGGTTTAGTCTTGCTTGGCTGCTTCTGGAACAGGCTCACTAATCTTTATTGAAGATGTAACTCATGATGGTAGCACCAGAATGAATTCAGAAGTTTACATGAACATTTTGTCTGCCAATTTACAGAGAAATGCATCAAAATTAATCAGGAGGAACTTTATTATTGCAGCAAGACAATGATCCAAAACACACTGCCAACTTAACAAATTACTTTATCATGAGACTCAAGGGAGAAATCCCCCAAAACAAAAAACAACTGAAAGAGGCTGCGATAAAAACCTGGAAAAGCATCACTAAAGAAGAAACCAACAATTTGGTGATGTCACGGGCTTGATACAATTATTTTAAGCAAGGGATAATCAACCAAATATTAATTGTTCTTTACTTTAATTTACTTCAAGTCTTTTCTCTTCCTATACTTGCTTGTGTAAAAGTTGGCTGGTCTGCTTCAAAAGGTTATATGATTTATCTTGTTTAAAATATCTAGATGTAAATACCAGGAAATAAAAGCTGAATCCTAAACTCTGATTTCAATCTTTTGATCTCAAACCCAAATGGCTTTGGTATATAGCACAAACAAATGAATTGGTCTTGCTGTTCCAAAAGTTTTGGAGGGGACTGTATGTGTTGTCCCTTCCTGGAAAAATTCAGAATGGACTGCTAAAAGGGGAGCGCAGATAAATTAATCTTCCATAGTCTTTAGAAGTTTTGCAATGATTGCTTTAATTTAGTTGTTGGAAAGGCCTCGAGTTGCAGGGGTCTGCTGAACCATATCACCTCTGTCCTCTTTTGGTCTGCATCATGTTACGCCTCTGTTCATAGTTGCTTCAGAGTATCTCAAATATCTCTCAGCTTTTTCAAAATAGAAACGCCTTTTTGCTGAGACCCTTTCTTTAGACATTTACTTGTCTCAACCCCCCACCCTACAACCTTCTGCCCCCTCCTCAGTCTCTCTCTCTCTCTCTCTCCCTGTTTTCCTGCTACAATCTGTTCTGCCAGCTCCCACGGTTTGTTTTTGGAAGTGATCCGTCCCCAGGCATTCAGCAGCGCCACTCCATATTCACATCCCCTCAGGGGCCTTCCCAGCCTGCCCACTAGCCTGCACCTTCCTTTGTCAGCCAAATGGATACCAATTAAATCAACTGTTCTCCAATTAGGATTCGGAGAGAATCTGTCTAGTTCAGTGTTTCATAGAGAAAAAAATCCAAGGGCCTGTCTCTGCCTATCTTTTTTGTTGCCATCCCTCTCCACTCCTTTCTCCATTCTCTGACTAGCCCTTTTCCTGGAATCAGTTACAGAGAGAGAGAGTGCTTATTTTCTGCAATAGGACACTCCTTTTTGAATAATTTTGTCTCTTTTTGCTCTATATGTTAATAGAGTGCTTTGCAAAGCATTAGCAAAAGTGTATGCTTTTCCCTGATCACCATTATTGTAGTACATTAATGAGATTATGTGTCTTTATTTCTGACCCACATTAGCCAATTTGTGCTTATATTCTAACACTATGGTGCAAAAAACAATGGCTGCCACAAAGAAACAAAAAGTGAGATGACTATTATGGACCTCAATTACTAAATCCACTGATTAATAATGACCAAGGTCAAGCAACGTGGGTTAGATAATAAAAATAAAGTATTCAGAAAACACTAGTGAGTATTATCTCATGTTATTTACCCATAAATTCTCCCACAACTGGAAGAAGGGAGACCTAATGTAATTACTAAAAGAGGATGTGTTTGTGTGTGTGTGTGTGTGTGTGTGTGTGTGTGTGTGTGTGTGTGTGTGCGCGTGCATATTTACAGGTATATTAATGTGTAACCATTGCTCTGGAGGTGCTTGGAAGCATGCCACATCTCATTGCCTATTAGTTGTGTCAAGAAAGTATGGCCTATTGTGTTCCACACAAATGGACAACCCACTCCTGCCACTCAAAATCACATCCAGCTAAATAAACCACCCTGTGCAGCTTCCTGCCATGATCTGATTCAAGCCCTGTTCTCTCGCTCATTCTCTCTGCCTTACTTATTCCAGTATATAGCTGATTTACCCTACTGCTTTTATCATCTCCAAGCTGCTGAACATTTTCTTATATGTAATCATGCAAAAATAAATAAATAAATAAATACATAAATAAATAAAAGCATGAGGTTGCATGAGTTACATAGGCTAGCTGGCCCTCAGTCACATCTAAAGTTAAAAATAATGTTGAAAAACAGGATTGGTTGATTGAGATATTGTAAGATCTGTTTATTCAAGTCAAGTCAAGTGGCTTTATTGTCATTTCAACCAATTTACAGCTGGTACATTACACAGTGAAAAGAAACAACGTTCCTCCAGGACCATGGTGTTACATAAAACAATACAATAAATACATGAGACGACATAGAACTAAATAAGACCTACACATGTCTAAATAAGGTGCATGTGAAAACGTGTGCAAGCAACACAAGACAGTACAGTAACTACTAAAACAGGAAAGTGACTTCTAAAACAGGAATTAGGATCAATAGTTTCCGAATTTTGCTATCATATATGGATTCATCTTCAAATATGGCTTCTCTTTAACTTCTCTTTAAAATAAGTGGTCTTGATTTAGTACCACAGCTAAGAACCTAAAATTAGTAGCACTTCCACCTCATTAATTCCAGAACAGAGTATGAATACAGTTGTTTGAACACAGGTTCCCTGATGGCCGTTTGAGATGTCATTTTTATTATTGAGAAAGTAGTATTAAATGCCTCTTTTAAGTCCATTACAGAGCAACGGTGGTAAGAGACATTATGCAATAAGAGCCTGATTTCTGCCTATCCCTTCTAGAACTGTGTTGGTGTTGGTGATAATGTTGAGCTTCATTGAATATCTGCGGTTTGTTACGTGATTTATGGGGCAAGTAAATGATAAAACAATAAATACTGGAGTTTATTCTCTGATAAAGAGTTTACTGGTGCTTTGTTGTTAATAGGCAACATGACACAATGTTTATATTTATTCACAAATAAAATAATTAAATAAGTATACCAGTGCATGCAGAGGGATTTATTTTATGTTCTGATTATAACAGTCTTATTGTATTTTTCAACATATTGTTTAAGGGAGCAGCAAAAGAAAAAGTTCCTATCTTAACTTATTTATTATTTATTATTATTTCCATGATTCATTAATTAATCAGTGGTTGAAAAAATAATAATAATTTATTGTTTTATGTATTATTATTGGCCTATCAGAAGTATTGATTATTCAAGTTCGATGCACTCATCCTTATTATCCATGATGGAGCGGGAGATTTTGACTGATTTAGAAAATGAGAAAACCCAATTACCCATGGCCTTATTTGCTGAAGTCCATGTGCCTTATGTAATCAAATAATAAATCTTACACCTTTATATGTAATCTTTGTAAACCAAAGATTAAAATACTATCCAAGAGTTCAAGCTCAAATTTAAGGGCGCATATAGAGGTAAGTGTGATTGTCACTTTAAATTGATAATTAGCCTAATGTGCAGATTATTTATTGTGCCCTACAATGGATTGGCACCCCATTCAGGGTGTCCCCCACCTTGTGCCCACAGTCCCTTGGGATAGCCTCCTGGCTCCCCATGAACCTGTGTAGGATAAGTGGTACAGAAAAAGGATGGATGGATGGATGGACTTCTGAATTATCTTTAAATTGTGTTTAATTTTTTTATGCACAATTATACACAGTTATTCATAAGCTGATTCACAATTATAGCATACTAAAAATGTTGCCCATTTAAGTAGCTTCAATGTAGTTAGCTACTTTTTGTTATTAACTTGTGCAGCTAACTACTTTTTTAAAAGGGTAACTGTTAGAGACAAAGGAATCTCAGATTATGTCCTTCAGACCTCCGTCAGCCTTTTCAGCCTTTTATTTCTCTTAACTCTTAGTTCTGTGCTATGAGTAAGTGTGATTTACCACAAAGCGTTCAGGCCTGGGGGGTCTAAATGAACACACACTGACACAATGCTGTTCACAGAGACATTCAGTTTATTTCGTCTAGAACAGCAGTATTTATACACATAGATAACAGCATTGCGTAGTAGGCGGGTTTCTACTTGTGCAGGTGCTAGACAGATTTAGACAAAACACACAGCACACTACAAAAATAAGTCTTTTCAAGATATAGAAAATACATGTGTCAGCTATAATAAAGGATGGCAGTTGATCAGCTTATTCAAAGAGGTAATTAAATGAATACATTCATCATAGGTATTTGACAGCAGTTCATAATATAAGAAAATACATGATATAAGAGAATTTCCTTTAATTAACTTAGCTGTAGTTTAACTACTTCAAAGTATGAGTAGCTTGTAGCTTCAAAAGCTAAAGTTTAAAAGTAGCTTCCACAACCCAGTTCAAGAGTTTTTGGCTACTGACAGACAGACAGACAGAGAGAGAGAGAGAGAGAGAGAGAGAGAGTATAGTCATGATGAATGTCTTTCTTCTGTTAAAACAGGAAAAAGGCTTTACTCTTCTTTTGTAACAGCTGCTACCTCTCCCTTTTTGTTCATTGTGCTGTATTATGACAGTGGAACATCTTATCAAAAACTATAAAACATACATGTAGTAATGAATAGCGCATAAAGTATAAATGAGTAAACAAATTAAATGTTTATGTTGAAAAGGCTGCCATAATGCTGCTATTAACATTACTAATGAGGGTACAGCAGAGGAATGTCAAAATAAATGCAAACAAAGAATTCTAGTTATATTACTCCCCTTAATTATAAAAGTAGTTTTTATAATTATAAAAGTAGTTTTAACTGCCCAGCAATTTTGTCCAACCACACAGTATATAAATCAATCAGTGGATTTTATCTCATGGTCTCTTTCAGGACTGTAAACTGGAAAGAATGTCTGGGATTTAATCATTACAGATTGGGAGACTTGAGGACCAACAAAAATAACATCTGTTTGAAGACATCCATGAACTTGCAAAGGCCTTTACAAGAAACCATCTGTGTATTTAACAAACCCAATTGTACAGAAAATGTTATACCAGCTATATTTGCAAGCAGGTTCTAAAGTGTATATCCATGGAGAATATTTACTTTTTGTGTTTATACATTATTTTTATATTGTGATATGATGTGACTAATGGATAGCAATGCAAAATCTATTTTCAGTGTACTGTAGGGTTTCTTTGCCAAACACAGCTTTAGCCCATGATTTTTTTGAAAGATAAATAAATGAACAATCAGTGCATTTTTCCACAGACTAATTCCAGAAGGGGGAGGGGAAAAGGGAAAAAAAAAAAACAATTAAAAAGCCCCTCTTCTTCCCATCCAAATGATTCCCACGCATTTCTTGGCAGATGATTCCCTGATGATCTCCAGAGGCCTTACTTCTTTTCCAGTCCATGTGGAACATGTGAGAAAAAGGTCTACATTTCCCAGAGAGGAGTGTGGGTGAAAGTGAGAGGAACACAACAAGGTGCAGCAGTGGGGGGTTAGGGTTGAATGGAACTCAGAAGGGGTTGAAGAAAGAACGAAATAAATCTAGAATGTGCCTTCTTCGAGAAGTGATGTGGAGAGATGGACTGAGAAGAGCCTTTGCACCTCCCCAGCAATCCAGCAGGGAGCAATAGAAAATGGATGTGGGAGAGGAGAGGAGGAAAGAGGGAGAAAAGAAGAGAAATCGGTGTTGAAGGATAGGGCTGAAAAGGAGAACATTCACAGGGAACACTCCAGCCAGACCACCATCATCTGACTTCTGCACTCTAGACAGCTAGAGAAAAGCAGAGGAGCCACTTTATAGCAAAGTGAAAGAAACTGGAATCCGATAATCAAGCTATTGTTCTTGTGAGCCTTGACCCAGGGTGCATGAGTGCATGGCTAATCAGTTTAACCTTGCAATACCAGACTTGACTTTTTGGCAGTTTCACATGATCCAGAGATGACAGCAGTGCCAGCAGCGTGTCAGAGACAGCACCATAGCCTGTGGTACTACAAAAAGCCCCGACCCCATAAGCACCCTGACCTGGCAGGGCACACCTCTGCCTGAAGGCCTGCCATGAAGCCAATGAGACAAAGGCCATCTCTTAGACAGCTGCTCCTAACCTCTCCAACTAGCACATCTCTTTTGGAGATGACATTATCCTTATTCTAATGAGGGGGTTCACTGCTTTTGTTTTTGGATCAGGCCCAAATGGTTGTTGTTTGACCCTAATAGGATAGCCCAGGTCAGGGACCATGACAGATGTGTCAAAACTGATTTGGTGTGATGGGTGGACCAGCAGTTTGGAAATATTGGGCCATATTTTGCTCATATTTTCTTTAACAGGGAGGTGATAAACAGGCTTTGGGGCTATTGGATAACATTTGACAGATTGTAATCCTCTTGATTGATTGACTTTTTGTTTAGTCAGTGACCTTGTCAGTTTTATGGGAGTGTAGCACAATGAAAACAGTTCTACACTGTAAAAAAAGAAAAGTTGACTTAACTTAAAATTTCAAGGCAACTTGCTGCACAGCCTGTTTGAGTTTACTCAACTTAATTTTTAACCTTGAGTTGAGTAAACTCAAAAAAGCTGTGAAGCAAGTCGCCTTGAAATTTTAAGTTGAGTCAACTTTTCTTTTTTACAGTGTAAAAATCTAAGAAATCTAAGAAATATACAATACAATAAATATATTAAAATGTATTTAAACATATTCTATAATGAAACTTTTCTACAAATCCATGTTGTCTTACAGTCAAAAATTAGGCAGAACTTTGACCATTTTCTAACTTTGTTTCCTTTTCTAAATACATTTTGTTGCAAATCCACAATTAATACAACTGACAAAATTTAAACATAATATTCAACTTTACTTTTTTATACTGAAAACCAACCACTGCTTTAGTGCAGCAGTGACACATGTCTAATCCTCAGCCATTTAAAACTCTTCTTCTCAGAACCTTCTTAAGAGCCAGAACCCAATTACACCCTATGACTGTTTCCAGCTGACACACCAAGACCTGCCAGGCCTTCTTGGTCTCCAGCCACTGGCAAAAAAGCACACTTCAGTTTGTCTTTATTAAGCAACAAGCAGGTTTAATCAACACTGGGGGGGGGGGGGGGGGGGCTTTGCTTTCCTCCCTCTAATGTGCCATTAGGCTCCATTCAGAGAGACTGCAGCAGTTGTCACCCAAAGTGAAGAAGCCTAAAGTAATCAATGGTAGTTAAGAGGTGTAATTTATCACCATGCCACAGGCAGGGTAGAGGGAAAGCAGGGACTGGTGCAAGCTGGGAAAGATGGGATGAAAGGATGATGTGACGACAGTGCTATTGGACAGGTGAGGGCACAATTAGTCTTCATCTCTCTTGTCTTGACTGCTGTCAATGACCCGCTTCAATGATACCATTATCAGGTTTTATAAGTAGCATGGAATTAAAAGTAATTGATTTCTGCATAAGTGTCTCTGTAGATTTTGTTAGTAAAGATGGTTCTCTTTAAGCTGATTTCTTTTTAAGAATTAGGGGTGTAACAATGTATTGTGACATGATGCATTGCAATGCATAAATGTGACAACGTGCATCATGGAAATCATGATTTTATTAAATATACTTCTAATGCATTTGACCTATTTGAACACCAGAGATCATAATCTGTGCAATCCGTAGATTTAAAATATATATAGAGAGCACACTGGTCACATGATATCGTTCTTTTGTGGAGAGCCTGCACAATTACTGGGAATCATCTGTACTTGTGACGTGACCAATAGCTCAAAAGACTGACATGCATTATAGGTTATTTGGTTACACAAACATGTTATAAATGTTAAAAAGAGCTCTTCAGTAGCCCTGTGCTGCTATAATCTACAGTGCTTGAGAAAGAAGCTGTGGAAGCTGGCATTTTAGCCAACTTTGCAGCTCTACTACTGGTTAAAATGACACCTCAGGTGTTGCTACAGAGCTCATTATTATTTCAAATCAGCTCAGAGACTTTGTTTATTCAATCAAATTTTTGGGACAATTTATAAATGTATAAATTACATTATATGGTGGAAATATGGTCAACCTGTAGTATATTTTACATTGTATTCATTTAGCAGATGCTTTTATCCAAAGCAACTTACAAATGAGGAAATACAAGCAAAGCAAAGCATCAAGCAGAGAACAATGCAAGTAGTACTACCATACCAGATGTTAATTCAGTACTAGAAGCACAAAGTGCACTGAGGTGTAAGAGCAGGTGAAATTATTTATTTATTTATTTATTTTGTGGGGACAAAATTAGTGGTTAGTTAAGTGTTCAAGTTACAATAAGTATTTGTTTACAATATTAATCCTCTGTAAGTAGCGATTTTTAAACAGAAAAAAATGCATTGTTTTACATTGTTTATGATTCAGAAATAAAAAAGGAGTGCTTTGTCATAATTTTTCTTCAGTATAATTTTGTTAAAAATGATAATCGAATTGCATTGAATTGTAAAGACAGTATCATGAATCAAATAACAAATAAGTGACTGAATCGTTACACCCCTATTTGTGATAAATGCAGATAAGAGGATGGTTTTCTTTCATAGCTATTGTGCTGAAAGATGTGCTTACATTTTAGCTTTATGTCACTGTTCAAGCTGTAGCACTACTGTTTGAGTCCAACATTTTGCTTGCAAGATGCAAAACAGGACATCTCCTTTAATATGGCAACTGCGGAAAAGTAAAATTGTGTTGTGTCATTTGACTGATTGCAATGCAGTGGAAATTATGGCAGTACAAGACAGATAAATCACAGGTCTATAGCAGCAGGCTTAATTCGTCATGTAGTTAGTGATAATGTTATATAAGAAACATTTTATAAGAAAAAAGTAAACAGTGCTCAGAGGAGAGCTTGCCATCAGTCTGACAGAAAGCACTGACTCATCAAAACTCCCAAAAAGAAAGCAAATAGTCCCACAAGCTAAATGACAGACATTCAGAAGACCGTGACAATAACTGCAGAATGGGACACAACCACAATCCAAACCCTTTGTGAACAAAACATCACTACTCAAGTTTAGAAACAAGAGCAAATAGATCCATTTGGACAACTTCCAGTGAAAATAATGAAAAAAGATTAATGACTAAATCCTGGATCGCTTTATATATTTTAAACAAATGTACATATATTTATTTATAATTAATTAATTAAAATTTTGAATGATGCAGTGGTATTTTTGAGGATGGAAATGCATTAACAGTACTGTGCCTTAATAAATGATGCACGTTGGTTTTCCTATACTCTTAGGCTCAGATAAAGTGCAAAGATGAAGACCAAAAACCACAGAAGCATTGTGTCATAAGGGACTGACTTTTTAAACAGGTGAATTTTTATCCTTGCACTGTACACTTGCTGTTGGTGTTTAAATTGCTCACACTGGTTAATGGACTTAATTGTAGCCTTGTTGCATCCTTCCTGCTACAGCTGCTGTTTGCCTCACTTAATTTGGAGCGTGAGTAATGTTCAGAGGTACAGTATCTCACAAAAGTGAGTACACCTCTCAGATTTTTGTAAATATTTGATTATATCTTTTCACGTGACAACACTGAAGAAATGACACCTTGCTACAATGTAAAGTAGTGAGTGTACATCTTGTATAACAGTTGTAGAACAGGCCTCGCCATGGTCGACCACAGAAGTTGGGTGCACATGCTCAGCGTCATATCCAGAGGTTGTCTTTGGGAAATAGATGTATGAGTGCTGCCAGCATTGCTGCAGAGGTTGAAGGGGTGGGGGGTCAGCCTGTCAGTGCTCAGACCATACGCCGCACACTGCATCAAATTGGTCTGCATGGCTGTCGTCCCAGAAGGAAGCCTCTTCTAAAGATGATGCACAAGAAAGCCTGCAAACAGTTTGCTGAAGACAAGCAGACTAATGACATGGATTACTGGAACTATGTCCTGTGGTCTGATGAAACCAAGATAAAATTATATGGTTCAGATGGTGTCAAGCATGTGTGGCGGCAACCAGGTGAGGAGTACAAAGACAAGCGTGTCTTGCCTACAGTCAAGCATGGTGGTGGGAGTGTCATGGTCTGGGGCTGCATGAGTGCTGCCGGCACTGGGGAGCTACATTTCATTGAGGGAACCTTGAATGCCAACATGTACTGTGACATACTGAAGCAGAGCATGATCAGTATGCAGTATTCCAGCATGATAACGACCCCAAACACACCTCCAAGACGACCACTGCCTTGCTAAATAAGCTTATGGTGAAAGTGATGGACTGGCCAAGCATGTCTCCAGACCTAAACCCTATTGAGCATCTGTGGGGCATCCTCAAATGGAAGGTGGAGGAGCACAAGGTCTCTAACATCCACCAGCTCCGTGATGTCGTCATGGAGGAGTGGAAGAGGACTCCAGTGGCAACCTGTGAAGCTCTGGTGAACTCCATGCCCAAGAGGGTTAAGGCAGTGCTGGAAAACAATGGTGACCACACAAAATATTGACACTTTGGGCCCAATTTGGACATTTTCACTTAGGGGTGTACTCACTTTTGTTGCCAGCGGTTTAGACATTAATGGCTGTGTGTTGAGTTATTTTGAGGGGACAGCAAATTTACACTGTTATACAAGCTGTACACTCACTACTTTACATTGTAGCAAAGTGTCATTTCTTCAGTGTTGTCACATGAAAAATATAATCAGATATTTACAAAAATGTGAGGGGTGTACTCCCTTTTGTGAGATACTGTATTGTCTAAGAATGCTCTGTGTGCAGTCCAGTGCAGAGAAAGAAGAGTGAACACCAGGAAAACAAATGATGTGCAACAATTATCCACAAATAACAGTGCACATAAATGGTCAGCGCTAGAGGTAGAACAACAAAGAAAGGAAAAAAGTTGAAGGGAGCCCAAGAAAATAATAAAAAAATCAATTTCAAGAGTATTATTATTTTCATTAATCATGAAGCTTGCCATCAGTGCCTATCCTTATGCCATAGCTGGAGATCTATTATATGCTCCATTTATTCTGGCCATATTACCTCATATGTTTTCCTGACCGACCAAATAAGACTTAAAAGACAATTTACTGTTCATTATGTGCCAAGTCATTGGAAACAATCTATTAACCTGTATTAACTAGAACAGGGGTGTGCAGAGAGGCTGCTGTATGCTTGATTTATACATTGGACATCCATGAACATAAATGGAGAGGGGGGCATTTAAGAGTCCCTTCCCCAACTCCACCACCACTCTCAAACTATACACACATCTATCCCTGCACCAAACTATGTTCCATCATGACCTCCCCACATTGGTGGATGGCTTTATTTTCCCAGTGGCCAAGGCACCCTCCTTGCCACTACACAGCCTTTGACCTGTGAAAGATTCTAACAAATTAGCTGCTATTGTGGAGCCAAAGGTGCCATCAATGAGGGGACGCTTGGCTGAGCCTAAAGTGTGATGGGAGAGCATGGGCGGCAGAGCAAAGACTCTTGACGTGATTGAATTAACCCTTTGTGTGGAATAGAACATTTAGAACAAGTGGCAGGACATTGAAGGTGTTTTGCTTGACCAAAATAATGCTGATTCCACATAGATTTTGTCACTTAAACCTTGAGATAGATTATGAAAACGATCACAGTAACTGTGCTCTTTGGTTTAATAACTGTGCTTCACCGCTTAGCGTAGCTTTCAGACTGGTAGTCCACAGTGATGTTGAATATATAATGTCTATGACAATTGATGTGTAGTGTTTTGATAGTCAGTTTCTGAGTGTGTCTTGGATGCTGCAGGGTATTAAATGCTACATTAAGTGCTTTTCTCTTGCCATTCTGTGTAAAAATCATGAAACGCCCCAATACACACCCAAAAGGCAAATATTAATTCATTCATTCATTCATGTTTTTGTTGCCAAGATTTCGCTCTGGATCTTAAGGCTTTTACAGACATATAATAGCTTACATATGTGTATTGATGGGCTTAAAATAATTCTGACATTTGTATAATAACAAATCTTTGGACTGCATGTAAAAAGGGTCAGGCATCACCTGATACCATCCCAAGTGTCTCTGAAAGCATTTTGCTTTCACAAAAGATGAAGGATGATTGTGTTTGTGTGTTAGCCTTAGTACATGTTTTTGCATTATTCAGGGCAGCTGGTGCTATCATGTTATCATGGACCTCACCACCAGTTTGTTCTCTCTGTTATTCTCTGTTATTTGCATAGACATTTAGATATACATGTGTTCACATTTTTATGTCTATCTAAATCTAACAAATCTAGCGAATGTTAAAAAGCTGTGGTTTCATTAGCAGGATAAAAAGAAGAAGAAAAATTTAGTCAGAAAGGGCATAATGACAAGGAACTTGTGATCTTTGCAGCCTTTTGATTAGTATTAGAAATAACATAAAGCTGGGATTCATTAAAATAATTTTGAAATTGTGCTAAATGAGCTGTGTCAGTGTTCTGGCCTCAGGGCATGTCAGTACAACTCTGTGCCAGTTTCACCTCCCACACATACACATTCACACACATAAACTTGCTCACATGTACACACATCTGCATGGATCTCAGGAACACATGTGCATGAACCATCAGACAGTGGTGCCTCAGGTGCCAGGATGATTGTCAGGAGAGTACAACAATCCTCATAAAGATCAATAAAAGCTTAAATAATTCTGCAGATGCTGCTCTGGTCCAGCAGTCACTTTAGGCAAAAAAAAAAAAAAAGTCCAAAACATTCCAGTCTTGATTAGTATTTAGTTTGAGTACCTTTTTTGTTCATTTTCAGTATGGCAAAAAGGTTGATAAATTAGTTTGTGGAGTGTATTTGCTGCAATATTCAACTATTACAAACCAAACTGAACAAAGCTCTACCTTATTGTCCTTTCTTAAAGTGTGCACATTTGTTTCTAAATGAATTTAATTAAAATAATTTATATAAATTAAATAATTTATATAATTTATATATAAATTATAGTCTGGTGTGAAAGTGATAGTAAAAATTAATAACAGTCACTACAACTATTACTACTACTATTACTACTACTACTACTACTACTACTGCTTCTACTACTACTACTAATAATAATAGTAAAGGCTATTAATGATAACTATACCTACACTACATCTGAAACCTACATTACATCTGTGTTTAAATGCGTCATAAAATGAAGGCACAGACATATGCAACTGCAGGTTAAGCAGAGTATTTCATGTAAAAAAAAAAACAGGTAAACTCATAATGCAAAGTAAAAAAAAAAAAACCAGAGAAAAAGGTCAGGCGATAAGCATACAGGGTAAATGAGGCAGGACAAAGACAAAAAATGTGTAAAAGGTATGGTCAATAACAGAGAGGCAATGCAAGATCAAAAGGCTTTGTATAGTCAGGAGTACTAGACAATGCTGAGTGTATGCTTCGCAAAACATGAATAGATGAGAGTCTCTTTTATAAAGTGTCTGTATATGTGTGTGTGGCTGACTGAATGCAGGTGCGTTCAATCATAAGCTCGGTGATAGCATAAAAGTCCTGACATAGGGTCATGTCATGTGCTGGTACCCAACATTGTTCCTTTACCTCATACCCCTCCCATTGTATGAGGTACTCCAGTCTGCCATACCTGCGATGCAGGTGGAGTGGCCAGTGGAATGTCATTGGCTAGGGGAGCAGGGATGACTGGTTTGAGGCAAGAGACATGGAAGGATGGAGCTATTTGACTGTGACAGGGTAGGTCTAATTTGTACATGACCTTGTTGATCTGCCTGAGAACTTTAAACGTAACAATAGACCTGGGGTTTAGGGGTGCGGCCGTCGGAGGTCATTGCTGGCAAGCAATACCCGGTCTCCTGGTTGGTAGCAGGGGTGTTTTCTGTATCAAATGTCTGCATTTACTTTACTGATTCGGGCAGCAAGTTCCATCTGCTGCTGGGTTGTTTCCAAGATCTGTTTGCTCAACCAAAACCAGTTGTCCACAGCTGGCGAGTCGGTGGGGTTGGCATTACAGGTAAACAAAGGGGGCTGATATCCCAAAATGGAGTTTTGGGTGTATTCATCAAGAATTGGGCCCAGTCTTCAGGGTTGGAGGCAAAGAAGGTGTGGAGGAAATGACTGACCTCCTGATTGGCCTGCTCTACCTGCCCATTAGCCTGTGGATGGTATCCAGAGGTCAGGTTTACAGTTACTCCTAGTTTCTCCATAAAGCTGGCCTATATTCAAGATGTGAACTGAAGGCCCCAGTCACTGACTATCTCCTCTAGATATGCCAACATATCTGATACATGTTAAAAGAGTACTCTGGCTGAGGTAAAGGTGGAGGGGATGAGCCTCAGGCATGAGCTGGTGTTGGTAGGCCGTCTTGTCGGCCTCGGGCTTGAGCATGGCATGGAAAACCGTGATGTTATTCTCTGGCGTGAGCATTGCTTGGGAGGTCACGTTGCCGGCCTCTGGCAGGTGCAGAACTTGGTAATCCATTCTGTTTGACTTTGGCCTGAGCATGACAAGGGAGGCAGCTCCATTGATCTTAGGCGTGAACAGGACTTGGTAGGTCATCTTGTCAACCTCTACCTTGAGCATGTCATGGAAATCTTTGTCTCTGGCATGAACATGGCTTGGGAGGTTGTGTCATTGGCCTCAGACAGAAGCAGGGCATGTGAGGTTGTCTCGTCAGCATCGGGCAGGAGCAGAACTTGGTAGGCCATGCTGTCGACCTCTAACTGCAACTGAACATGGAAGGCAGTGCCATAGTCCTCCAGCAGGAACCTGGCTTGGGAAGTCGCCTCGTCGGCCTCTGGCAAGAACATGGCTGTAGAGTTGGTCTCAAACTGGAGACGAGTTCAGCACGATGACCTCAGGCTGGAGCTTGGCAGTTGAGACCACCTCGTTCATCTCAGGCTGGAGCTCTGTAGAGGAGGTCGCCATGTTGACCTCCTTCATTGGCTTTTGGAGTAAGATCTGCAGGAGAGGCCACCCTGTCTGCCTTTGGCTCCCTCTTGTAGTAAATGGCCAAACACGTTCATCTGACAGGCTGGCCCTCCCCAAAAAATTATCCAGGTCGGGTTTGAACTCTGGACACTCAAACACCATGACTAAAAGCTCCACATACTGGTTTACCTTACTAAGGCTGCTGGACCTCATGGCAATCAGAAGCTCCACCCACTGGTGGGCTGGGCCAGTGGGCCAGGACTCTTCAGGCTTTGGGTGTGTGGGGATTGCAAAATAAATTTGGCATTGTAAAAGAAAACTGTCACGATCTCCCCTTTAGACAGCGCTGCAGCTTGCAGCGTGCTCGGAAAGCCAGAGTGCACGCGCGTGAACAAGCCAGGTGCACCAGTGCTCAGCCAGTGCACGCTTGTCGATTGTTGATTACTGTGGACACGTGTGTTTGTTTTGTTTCTGTCTCCTCCCTGTTTAGTCATTGGTTGTTGTCTGAAGGTGTGTCTACATTGGTTTCAGCCGTCTGTATTTACCCATGATTATGTTTGTGATTTAAACCCCTCGTGTCTCTGTGCAAATCGCGCAGTATTGAGTTATCTCTCTACCTAGCTCTCGTTTCTCGTTTTCCAGTTATCGTTTCATGTTTCCTGTGATTGACCTTGTTTCTTGTTTCTGCGTTTTTGATTACAGCCTAGACCAGTTTATGCCCGTTTGCCAATCGCCTGAGCCATTGCCTGTTATTTTGACCACGCTATTGTCTTATGATTTGGATTTGTCTGCCTGCCTCCTAAATAAAACGTCTTTATCTGCACTTGTTTCCACCTCAGTTACCGCTTCGTGACAAAAAATTTCTGGATAAACTGAAAATCCTTTAAAGAGTTCACCTTAATGAATGTTGGGTGATGCAACAAGACAACAATCAAAATCCAAAAAAGTAGATGAACAAAAGAATGGTTTAAAAAGTATTTTTATAATGACCAAGTCAGAGTCGAGTCTTTTTTGCATGCTATCTTAGATGCTGACTTAAAAAAAGACCTTTCATGCAACTGACTTTCACCTTAGTGCTGTAAATTTCAGGTTGAATATGTCTGGTGGGGGACCAGATACAAACCTGACATTTACACTGTTCATATGTAAAACACCCAACAGGGTTACACATGTAACCCTGTTCCCTCAGAAGGGAAAGAGACATTGCGTTTGCTTAACGCTGTGGGAAGTGCCCATGTGCTTGACCGGTATCTGAAGCTTGTGTAACGTCATGCCTAGTGAGACGCCGTGCATCATAACCGATAGAGATTGGTTCCGCTATCCAATCAGAGATCCATTGCTTCAACACCGCATCACCTCTACTGTCACCGCTAAAGCAGACCAGCAGCTGGTCTGACTTATGCTACTGGCCGGAGCGGTGGACGTAAGTACAGAGAGCCCTTACTGGACATAGTAGGTGCATTCTCTCTTGTTCTGGTGTGAGGAACAGGGCAGAAAGCAGGAAGGTATACGTGGTCCTACATAATGGAGGTTGAGATGGATGCAAGTGCAGTTAAGAGCTTTATTAAAGAGATGAAGGCAGACAAATCCAAAACATGAATCACTACCATAGTCAAAAACAGGGTCAGGCGAATAGCAAACAGACATGAATCAGGCAATGATAAACACAAAATGAGAAACTAGATAAAAAAAAAAAAAAAAAACAGACACGAGAACAATATAACATGGCTTGGCACAGTGACAACACTCAATACTTTGCGATGAACAAAGAGACATGAGGGGTTTAAATACTAAATGAAATCAAGGGTGAAACACAAAACAGCTGAACACAGTGATGACACCTGAGGAAACCAACCAATGACCATACAAGGGTGGAGACAGGACAGAATTCAGAACAAATGCACAGGTGTCAAAAGTAAACAAAGTCAATGTCATAGCAAAACCTGGAAGTGTGCACTCATGCTTTGAGCTTCAGAGTGCGCTATGTGCTCCCGTGCTAGTGCGAGGGAAAATCGTGACAACTATACAGGACTTATTTCTTAGAAAATTTCAGTTTTGTATCTGCTCCACCCACCAGAGATATTCAACCCAAAATTGAGGGGAATTTTAAAAAATTGCACTTTCTTGCCCCCATAAAAAAATATGAGAAGTCTCAAACCTGAAATGTTCTCCATGCACATTATACTTACCTAGGTACCCTCTGAGACTCAAATGCTTCCCTTTGAGCCTAAAAGTGGAACTGTGAGCAATCTTGAGAATTATATTTGGACTTAAGTTCTAAGTCTAAGGAACAAGAATGCAAATTTTTAGATATGGCAATGTACCTTGAAATGTTCTCTAGAGATCAGTTTCTGTTCCAAAGAACTAGAACCATCCTGAGCCAACATATTGCGGTTTCCATAACAGCTATCTAACCAAGCTTATTTGTGTGCCATGACAGCCATCGTAGTTAAATCAAGTAAATAAATAAATAAAATAAAAAATGTGGTTTTCCAATGCCAACACATAGAGGCTCAAAACGACTCAATTTTTTAAAAAAACTTATAAACTGTCAAGCAACCATCTTTACAATTATTGGACCACTTGAGATGGACTGACCCGTTATTCCTTTTATTTCTTGTATTATTCCCCAAAAAATGGCCTCTAATATCGCTAAGTTTAGAATATAAGTAAAGTCCTTATATATCTGTTTTATCCAGCATACTTGTTGGTCATTCCTGGACAAATATGATGAGCAGCCTTTCTGTGGTCTTTTCTTCTTTCAAAGTTTTCTTTTTGCTGACCAGTTTCACTAATATTCATTTGATCGAAAATACAGTAGGCCTACAATATTGTGAATTAATTAAAGGGAATCCCCAAAGCCATGTTCCAAATTCTAATTGGACAGCATCTTAAATAGATTTTTACAAAATGGAGGACCACCAAATTTGGTGTTATTCATAATAATAGACCTTTTAACATGGTGTCTTTTACGATATGATAAAAGTTTGTATTGCACTGTTTGATTTTGTATATTATAACCATGCCACTCAAGTTTAGTACCGTGACATTTTGCGCATGTGTAAACCTTTAACGCATGCACAGCACAAATTAAGCAAGGGTCTCAGATTCTGTAACCACAGAGTAAATGTGTGGAGATACTGTATATGGATATAAATTGTGTGCTTGTAACAGGATATATTCATCATATAGAAGTTGCTGCAAGTAAGGTAAATATGGATTTTTTTCTATGAGATATAGTGTGGGACAAGGTGGCATAGTGTTAGCATGTTTTCCTTGCACTTCTTGGGTTGGGGTTCAAATCCCACCTCCGCCCTGGGTGTGCCAAGTTTGCATGTTTTCACCATGCTTTGGCGGTTTTCTTTGGTTACTTCGGTTTCCTCCCCCAGTCCAAAGACATGAGTTGTAGGCCAATTGATATTTCCAAATTGTCCATATTGTGTAAACGTGTGGGCAATTGGTTGGGACCCTGTCCAGGGTGTCCCCCATTTTGTGCCCAGAGATGGATGTTGGATGATGGATGTTATATTCATTAAGTTATGTTATTATAACTATAAGTATTATACTAAACAGAAACACTAGACAATCTTTAAAAAATATATTTATTAAATGTGAATATGCACTGCATCCATAACACCTTGTTATTTGCAGTGCTGTGAAAAAGGATTTGCCTTTCTTCTGTTTTTGTGTATACCTCATACTAAATTGTTTCACAAATTAAAACAAAAGCCAAAAAACAAAGGCAACCTGCATAAACACAAAATACAGTTTTTAAATGATAATGTTATTTATTGAAGCAAAAAAGTTATCCAATACCAACTGGGCCTGTGTGAAAATGTATTTGCCCTCATAGTTACTAATTCCCCAAATACATGAAACTGCATTCATAATGAGGTTCAGCTGGACTAGACACAACGAGGCCTGATTACTGCAAACCCTGTTCAATCAAATCCACACTTAAATTGAACTTTATCAACAGCATGAAGTTGGTTAAATGGTCTTACCCAGTAAAGCACTATGCCAAAGGTGAAAGAAATTCCAGAAATGATGAGGAAGAAGGTGACTGAAATACATCAATCTGGGAAGTGTTACAAAGCTATTTCAAAGGCTCTGGGACTTCAAAGGACCACAGTGAGAGCCATAGTCTCCAAATGGAAAAACCTAGCACAGTAGTGAACCTTCCCAGAAGTAGCTGACCTTCCAAAATTCCTCCAAGAGCACAATAACTACTCATCTAGCAAGTCACAACAGAGCCAAGAACAACAGCAAAGGAACTACAGGCCTCTCTTGCATCAATGAAAGTTACTGTTCATGACTCCACTATAAGAAATGCATTGGGCAAAAATGGCATTCATGGAAGAATGGCAAGGAGAAAACCACTGATAACCCAGAAGAACCTTAAGGCTTGTCTGAATTTTGTAAAAACACACCTTGATGATCCTCAAACCTTTTGGGAGAATGTTCTGTGGATTGATGAGTTGAAAGTGGAACTGTTTGTAAGACAGGGGTCCTGTTACATCTGGCATAAACCAAACACTGAATCTCACAGGAAGAACATCATAACTACGGTCAAGCATGGTGGTGGAAGTGTGATGGTGTGGGGACGCTCTGCTGCTTCAGGGCCTGGGCAACTTGCTATAATTGAGGGAAACATGAATTCTGCTCTCTATCAGAAAATCCGAAAGGAGAATGTATGGTCTTCAGTCAGTAAGTTGAAACTAAAGCGCAGCTGGATTATGTAGCATGACAATGATCTGATCTAAAGTTATCTGAAGCATTTGGTTGCAGTTATTGCTTCTAAATGTGGCACAACCAGATTTTAAGTTTAAGGGGGGAATTAGTTTTCACATTGGTTATAGGTGTTGGATAACGGTTTTTTGCTTCAATAAAATAAATAAATAAAAACTGTATTGTATATTTACTCAGGTTGTCTTTCTTTTATGCTGTATTTCGTTTGAAGATCTAAAACTATTTAGCATGAGATATCTACATAAACAGAAGAATGAGAAGAAAATACTTTTTCACAGCCCTGTATATTATTATTATTATTTTGGACACATTTTCAAAACTGAAGCTATCAACTAAAATCTGAGGCTAAATAAATGACAGCACACTTCCCAGTTGTAAAATATCCCACACAGTGCTCCTAACAATAGCACATAACAGCCACCTGATGTATGAATATGCCCGTAATAAACCACCTGCAGAAGCTTGCCTATTTATACATATGCAATAGAAGGTTGTGTGGGTTTTTTGGGAGGTTTTTTGTGAAAAAAAATTCATTTGAGGAAATGTATAATTATATTGCGTATTTACTTCAATTATAGTTATATCTATAATTGCAATGTCATTATGTTCCTAATTTAGGTTTCTGTACAAGATGTACAATGGCTTGTAGAGTATTTTGTGTCACGATGTTGTGTCTATGTGTGTCTTGATGTAAATATGAGTATTCAAGGGGTGATGCATCCTGCTCATTCCAGCATTACTGGTTAAAATAAACTTCTATTGACATATCCTTGCACCTTTTTGTGTGCTTGAGCTGTGGAGTGCAGATCATCAAGAACTGCAAACCAAATGCAAAGGAAAGCCGTCAAACAGATTCAAAGGACTGAGTGAAGTTGCAGCAACATGAAACAGCTTTTGACATAACACTTTCAAGGTGCCGATAAGGCTCTTCTTCGGCCAATCAAATGTATTCTGTCCTAGCCATCCTTGCTTTTTTTTCCACCAGAGAGCGACCACAGCTGGATGAAAATGACTATGAAATGACCTTTTTGTGTGCCGGAGAATGTGTGCACAGGTTTGAAGATTCACATGTTAGCCTAATCCCAAGCTCCTTTTTTCACTATTGCTGTTGCAAATGTCTCTGGCTGAGCTAATCTTCCCCTTTCTTTCATGCCTTGTGACATTTCCAGAAAATGAGGTTTTCAAGTGACCTAAGTGGTATTCTGCACATTTAGAGACAGTTAGATCTCCGTTTTTCTAGTCATACTGTTCTTTGGTGGCTGGAGGCTCAATCTTGCTTAAATTATGTAAATGTTCTCTATGGATTCAGGGATACAGAATCAGTTTTTATTATGGCATTATTTAAACAGTCTTGCATAGAAAACACACATTTATGCTTTGTGTTTATATGTATTCTATGTAAAATTTTCTGTATGTAGTGAATTAAAGTGTAATAAATATGACTTACTTAATGTAATCATTAGTAGAAAGTTATATCTTTCACAAATTTTTGCAAGTGAATGATTTTTAAACATATAATTATTTTTACAACTCATTTAGTAATGAAGAAATACAGTGTACAGGAAAGCATGTACATTTTAATCATAAGTACAGACACATTAACAATGACGTGAACCATCAGTGGATCAAATTCCAAATAACAATGGTTTGTTCATATCTATTATCTACTGTAATCCAAAAGAATAGAACCATATCATAGTTCTATTCTTAAGTGAGAAATAGATTCTAAGTGAGAAATGTCAGAGACAGCTTGTGTCTATTCTTCCCCTTTCAAACATTATTTTACACATCTTGGACACATATGAACAGAGCTAGTGATGGGTGGACAAATGGATGAATGTGTGTGTGTGTGTGTGTGTGTGTGTGTGTGTGTGGAGGGGAAAGGGGTTCAAAGACATGGAAATGGGTTTGGATAGGAAATTAAGTTCAAAGGTCACACAGACCAGTCTGAAGGGTAACAGCAGATGAAATGTGGCTATTTGTTTTAAGCCAAAACTGATTTCATCTGGGCTGGAAAAGGTCGATTTAACATGAAAAAGGGATTTGTCTCCATTGGTACAGGCACTGTTTACTTGTGCATTTACACACTGGCTCACTAACTGCATCATTATTCACTCTGCAACAGCTTCCTTGGCCTGCAATCTATAGGTGCACCTGTTTTACAAGTAAACAAGTTGTTGTTTTTCTTTTTGTTCCTGAGGAAAATTCAAGGTAAAAAAATATTGTTAGTCCCACAGACTCAGATCAGTATTCAGCTTTGTGGTATTGGAAATTTAACTCAAGGGTTCTTCCGAATGATATTACTACAGTATTATTAGTAAGCACTTTCTAAAATGAAAATGTTATTGAACCAAAGCCCTAAGCACAGGCTGAGTTTGCCCAAAGAAATGTATGTACTTCACACCTTAAGCTGCAGCCCCACAAAGGGAAAAACAAATAAGGGTTTAGAACGGATCCTGCACTACACCTTGCCTTTAGGGGAGTGTGGAGGAGACACTGCAGTCAGAGCAGCTTGATTTGCATCTACGTTCCTATGAGATGGTGACAATAAGCATAACATTTGATAGTCATGTTCAGCCTCAGATACAACATAGGACTGTGTGTGGTGGTGGGTGGGTGTAATGTTCTGGTTTCAAGAAAATTTCAGTGAATATAAGTCAAGAAATGTAATGCCTCTGAAAAATCAAGACAGGTGTTATGTGATAGCTATGGCCATTAAATACACAACACAGCGAATAGCAGGTCATTTTGTTTTCACTTTGTTATTCTATGCATGCTTATTAGGTATAAGGTTATGGTATAAGGTTCATGAAATTTAAGACTTGATAAATATGATACACCACAGAATAGTAAAATGCACATGTGGCAGTGAAAGCAATAGAGCTATTGCATTAAAGGAATTAGACCATATTAAAGAAAGAGTGATTTGTCTCAACATAGTGCTAGTAGACTGTCTTGGACTGTCTGTCACCTTTCCAGGACAAGGCACATATTAACAAGAATCAATTTAGCACATATTCCAGATCCTCCCCATACCTGAGCAGTGACACACACACACACACACACACACACACACACACACACAGTATTAATGATTTTACTGCATACCCATTTTGAGTAAAATGGAGAGCAATTAATAGCACAGAAAGACAACTTAATGTTAATATGCTGAACTTGAACTTGGGCGTCTGAATATGTGGTCTCTTTAACATTAATAAAAAACAACACAAGGACATTCTCTCCAAAAGAAAAAAGAAACATCATCTTAATATTTTACAAAAGTGTGCCTCCTCAAAGAAAATCACACTTTGGGAAACGCAGGTCATCAGCGCCTTATAGTAATGGAGTCAGTAAGGGACCATCTAAAAAGTGCATGACTTGGGCAGCTGTATAAGATTTTTATATGGCACAATAAGTTTATATGTGTAATATAAAGGTATATCATTAATAATATATATGCTATTAAAAAAATCTTTATCCATACTGTATCCTAACACTGCAATAAGTTAGATATCCTGTTAAGTAGATGACTATAAACTTAGTAGAACCTCATACAGTTGCCCAGGTCATGCACTTTTTAGACAGTCCCTTACTGACTCCATTACTATAAGGCACTGATGACCTGCGTTTCCCAAAGCCCACTTCCGCGGGCTTTAACGGGAGAAAATTTAAAAATATATTCAGTTGTATTGGATCTATGTCCACTCAATACACATTATTAAGACAATACACATTATGTCCTTTCTGTGTGTATATTTCTTGAGAAATAGAAGAGAGAAGCTCGAATGTACAGCGAATGTCCAATATAAACCCAACTGTACCGCGGTGTGCGCGGTTTACAAAACCGAGGGTACGGATTGCAAAACCGAGGGTACGAATTGCAAAACCGAGAGCACAGATTGCAAAACCGGGGGTACAGTTTACAAAACCGAGGGTACGGATTGCAAAACCGAGGGCACGGATTACACATGGCTGTTTTTTTTTTTTCTTACCTGACACTAGGGGAGCGCCGTACAAAACCGAAGGTATGGTTTACAAAACCGAGGGTACGAATTGCAAAACCGAGGGTACGGATTACACATGGCCGTATTTTTTTTCTCTTACATGATACTAGGGGGGCTCCGTAAGAATTCACTGGTATACTTCAGAATTAATTGTTCTATCAATGATGGCAATCATCTTGGCCCAGCTGAAGCAAAACAGGCCCAAATGATGATACTACCACCAGCATGTTTCACAGATGGGATAAGGTTCTTATAAAAACTTTCAAGTACCATTGTAAGCCATTGAAAATCCTGCGTGTATGAGTAAGAGAACGTGCGTGGCTGGGATATAGCCCCGACTGGGAAGTATTATGTCTAGAGAAAGGAAAACACTGCATTCCAGCATAAGAACCTTATCATGGTTTAGGCCTGTTTTGCTGCATCTGGGCCAGGATGACTTGCCATCGTTGATGGAACAATGATGTACATCAGTAAATTCTAAAGGAAAATGTCAGGACATCTGTCTGTGAACTGAATCTCAAGAGAAAGTGAGTAGGACACCAAACCTAAGCACACAAGTACCAAAGAATGGTTAAAGATAAATTAAGTTAATTATTTGGAATGGCCAAGTCAAAGTCCTGACCTTAATCCAATAGAAATGTTGTGGAAGGACCAGAAGCACGCAGTTCATGTGAGGAAACCCACCAATATGCCAGAGGTGAATCTGTTCTGTACTGAGGAATTGTCTAAAATTCCTCCAAGCTGATGTGCAGGACTGGTCAACAGTTGGAACGTTTAGTTGCAGTTATTGCTGCACAAGGGGGTCACACTAGATTCTGAAAGCAAAGGTTCAAATACTTTTGCCACTTACAGATATGTAATAATGGATCATGCTCTTTAGTAAATAAGTGACCAAGTTTTTTTTTTTTTCTGAATTGTTTAATTGGGTTCTCTTTATCTACTTTCATGACCTGTGCGAAAATCTGATGATGTTTTAGGTCATATTTATGCAGAAATATAGAAAATTCTAAAGGGTTCACAATTTTTTTTAAGCACCACTGTAATGAAGCATGCATCAAGTCCTTTCCACACAATGAAAACCCTAATAAGTTGACTGAACTCAACTGATTGACTAAACTTGTTCCCTCAATTTAATTGAGTAATGGGGTCTCCCAAAACTTGTATATTTAAGTTCACGTAACTTGGCACTCATGTAGACTGTACTTAAATTGTTAAGTTCACCGAACTTGGTGTTTATATAGTGTACTTAAACAATTAAGTTCATTTAACTTGGTGTTAATTTCAAGTGTACTTACATATTAAAGTGAACTCAACTTGAAAATTCAACTGAAATAAAAAATTACTTATGAATTAAATTGATTTGACTAAATTTGTATTACTTTTGACTGTTTAAGCTTTGTGCAAACATACCAAACTGAAATAAAACATACTGATCAATATATTGAATGTCTTTATTGACCAATATTAATTGACCAATATTCACAATATTAATGAAATTACAGTACACACCATACTGTAATGGAAATGGGTCACAAGCACACTGTACAGCACTGAACAGTTGGTAACAATGTACCACATTAACTACTGTACTACATCAATGGAAGACATCTGTACCCTTAAACAATTTTAAATACATTTATACTTTTTACCCTTCATTTATGGATAATGGAGTAAATCGAGGGGTAAAAATGCTCACAATTATGGTAATATGTACTGAGCATGTAAATGTAACAATGCCGATTCAAAATCTTCAACAATGAGACCTAAACATTTATCTTAACCAAAAAGCTGGTTTGCCAAAGACTGTACTTTAGGCTTGAGGGTGTTCTTCCCCATTGACATCAGTACATGCTCTATGAAATCAAACATGTTTGTGAGGGATTTTTGGAAATTCAGGTCTAATGTATAAATAAGACCAAAGATAAGACACATTGTTTGTGGGAGGTCCTGCATTTTGTCCTTCACCACCTGGCCTTCAAGTATTATACCAATAGAGGAAGTCAAATGCAAGGAGTTGGACGGGCTGAAGATTAGGGTCTTTGAATAAGATCACCACTGGCACATCAAGGATAGAGGTGTGATGATCAGACACCTAGTGAAGAAACGGGTATAAATAGAGTATTATGAACATGCATCAAAGGTTGACCATCAACGCATGTTTATCAGAATGCTCACTAAATCTATCAAACACACAAATCAATTGTACTGACAAAAAATATTAGATACATACTACCAAATTGCTACAAAGCAAAATTATATTGACAAGCATACCTGTGAATTTATGCAAATATACATGCTCCCTGCAAAGCACTTGGCATACACTTTTAAAAGGATGCAGTATAAATAAAGTTTATTAATTTGAAAACTTGGATGAACTTTCAAACTTCTGATGGAGTTGAACGTACAAAGACTGTCGTGGTGTAAGCATGGAAAAGGTACAGTTTTTGTATGACTACCATATTTCAAACAATAATGTTTGGGAAGTTAAAAATGCAATGCTTATGTTTCCACATGTTCTTGTCTCATATCACCTGTAATATAAAAACAATTGAAAATATTAAAGTTAACAAAGTCAAAGCAAAAACATAAAGAAAATTACATTTAAATTAATTATAATTAAACAACGTTATTCAAAATATGCCTAAACCAGCAAATAAAGGTCTCTGGCTTTAAAAAGTGACAAACATGCTGTAAGGTCGATCAATTAAATTTAGCTATTAAATAGCTAGATCGCTCTGTAGATAATTACTGGTGACGAGTGTGAAGATAGACGGTGATTTCACTGACTACAAAACATCACTAATTGTTCTCAGCTATAGCTGCCATGTTCTTTCTCAAAACACACGATTAACCTATGATTAATACTTTATGAAATGTTTGCGGCTCACGAGTCAAAATATGAAACAAGTTTATTTCTCAATCATACCTTAACAAAATCATGAAAATGTCTTTAATTAATGGCGACATTGGCAAAGTTTGACCAGGAAAAATATTATTGGTCTCAGCAGAGGCTACCATGTTCTTTCTCACAGAAATACACAATTAAACTATCCATCCATCCATCCATCCATCTTCTATACCGCTTACTCCTTTTCAGGGTCATGGGGAAACCTGGAGCCTTTCCCAGGGAGCATCGGGCACAAGGCAGGGTACACCCTGGACAGGGTACAATTAAACTATGATTAAGTTTATTAACTTATATGCTTAAATATTTCAAATCACATAAAGAATCATTTGATATCTCAGCTATCATACCATCACAAAACCATCATTAAAAATATTGTTAATTAATGGTTAATTATTGTTTGCAAAGTTTGACCGGGAAACATTTGTAATTATGGCTGCATTGTCCTTTATTATAAAATGTACCATTAGGAATTTAACAAACATATTTCACTATTAAAAATGACACAAAATAAGGTAATATCAATATAATAAATTTATTTACTTAAAATGGGACACGATGAAAAACTCCCTTCTTGAGCTTCACACTGAAACCGGTCTCAGCAGCAACCAACAGACGAGATGAAGAGGACCGCCATTTGTAATTATCTACCAATCAATGCATTAGTTCTCTTGTTGCCAGGCAGAACTCCTTGCATCACATCAAAAGAAGACCAGCATGAGCTATTTTAATGAATCATGATTTTGAGTTCATAACACTTGAAATCTTAAGTTTATGTATTTTGTAGTAACTAACTTATATTTTTGCATTATGAGTCCAAAATGCAAAATGTTAAGAAATGTTTAGTCAAGATTACTTGATTGTTTAAGTAAAGACAACATTAGGCTTTACAGTGCACTCTGTGTAATAGTAATGCTACAGACAATGTTCTGCATATGTTTTGGGGTTGCCCCGCCATTATGTGCGTTTGGGATTATGTGGTTCAATCGCTATGTAGCCTCAGTGGGCTCCAATTTCGTCTAGACCCCTGTTAGCTACTGCTAAATGACAACTCATCCTATCACTTCACATTAGCACAGAAAAATTTTTGATGTCAGGCTTCACAGCAGCCAAAAAACAATACTACAATTATGGTTTGCACCAGACACCTATCCGCAAACAATTCTTGAAACTCACCTTTCAGAACATAATCTGCTTAAAATGTAGCACTGCTAGAATCAATGAGGTAAAAATTCTATTAAATTCAATTCAGTTTTATTTGTATAATGCTTTTAACTATGGACATTGTCCCAAAACAGCTTTACAGAAATATATAAATTTAGGATATAGATTTTAAATGTATGAATTTATCCCTAATGAGCAAGTCAGAGGTGATGGTGGCAAGGAAAAACTCCCTGAGACGATATGAGGAAGAAACCTTGAGAGGAGGAACCAGGCTCAAAAGGAAACCCGTACTCATCTGGGTGACACCGGATAGTACTATTATAAATAAATCCCTTCTATAAATATGCTAATACTACATAGTCAAATAGGGAAATTGTGTAACCAGGAAAATTCATTACAGTTTTTACATAAAGTCTGTTTTGAACGAGACTTGAGTGCAAAACTGTTTGTGGCAATTGCAGTCCTAGCCATCACAGCAAAACTGCTCATATGAATTGAGGTCTAAAGCCATGTGTTTGGTTTTTAATTGGTATCATCCTCATTAATCTCAGTAAACTTTAGGCTGCACCATGTGGGGCCATCCTCAGCAGCAGCATGTAACTTCCTATTGATGATAACACATCAATTTTTTAAAACAAATATTGTCACACATATTTGTGTGTTTTGTGTTTCTTAAGAAATAACAATAAAAAGAAATTATAAATCACAAATTATTACATAATAATAATACATTATTTATGTATTACCTGTCAATTGTTCTAACTACCACACAACTAGCATAACCAAAGGTTTTCTAAAATATTTAATTGGTTTGCCTGATATCAGAACTAATTCAGTTAAAAAAGCATTCAATCAAATTAGAGCTTTTAAATGCAAAGTGAACAGTCAAACCCTTTTCTATCTTATATATGGTAATACATACTGTACAGGATGCTGGACAATAGGTAAGGAATAACACATGGCCGACTGTGTTATATGGAAATAATGCATGTCAGTGGGGTTGTGATGCCCGAACAGTGCACTCTTTAGTTTTCACTTCAGTGTTTCACTTTAACAAACTGCAGTGGAATTTATCAATGATGCGTTCACATCATATTCCCTCTCCTTAGTCTTTCTACAAGGTCAGTGCAATCCCAATATAAGAGCTGCAAAGGTAATCAGAGAGTGTTGATGAAGGAGGCCACAGTAATGATAGTTTATGTTTCTCTTTTCTTTAGTGTTCAAGCCATTAGCTTCATGTTGACATCATTCCATCAGGACCTATTGAAGACCAGCTGGGAAATCAATAGAAATAAGATTACCCAGTTCATATGAGGTTAGAAGGGCAATGTTAGTGGGCAATGTACAATGTTCACAGAGTGATAGCTTATGTTTTTGTTTTTTAATTTATTTTTTTTCACTATGAACACAAAGGGGAAAAACAAAACAGTGAAATAAGTGGTTATCATACATTTCGGATTCATGGCTATGGACTGTTATGCTATAGTTAATTTTAGCAAATCTATTGCGTCATAACAATATTATTTTAATAATATCTGTTTAATTCTTCAACAGCTGACTGAAAAAAGAATCAAATTGTATGTGACCTTTGGAAAACCACAGAAGACATACAAACTGATTCTTTTTCAGTCAGTTGCTGAAGAAAAAACAGATTTGATTAAAATAATATTGTTATGACTCAATATATTAGCTGAGATTAACTACAGTATAATAATCCATAGCCATGAGTCAGTGAATATATGCTTATTCATTCTTAACCCAGATGGAAACGTATAATACCAGTGTCACAATATATTAATTGAACCTTAAGCTACTTTTTGCTAAAAGACGCTGAATGTAGAATTCTGTATAAGCCAGTCATATAAAAACAAATGTACACACATGCACTAACACATACTGTATATGTTTACTTTCACTCACATACTCTACATGTGTACACATGCACACACACACACACACACACACACACACACACACACACACACACATTATGTTTATTTCCACCCTATATGCACCCACACACTGGATAATGTAATCGATTTGAATGGGATGTGCTTCTTTCCCATCTTTTGAAGTGGCACTCCATGTTTGTATTGGACATAACTGCATTAAAGGTCAGACAAAGGAAAGCTAATGGTGACCCCCCTCATTGCTTCACTCCATAGCCAAGAGTTATTTCATTAAGTGGTTTTAGGTAGTTAGTAATGACTTTAGAGCTGCAAAATGAAATTACTCAGTGAAGTGGATCTTCCCTTTCCCATGTTTCTTCTCTTGTTCGTTTGGATTACAGCAAATCCTTTCCATCAGATAAAATAAAACACCCTTTTTAAATGGCCTTCTGTAACTAATCATTGAAGCTTAATGCAAGTAGTCTTCATATTTAACACAATATCATTGTCCAGGCATATCCTACAAAGGACAAAGTATTACAGTAAATGAAATTGATATTAGTTTAAGTATTGAAACCTTATTTCATATTTTATATTGACTGAAAATGAAGTTAAACAATGAAGAAATTAAAAAAAATATGTATTTAGAAAATGCTTTAATTATTCAAGAAAATATTTAGAATTTTTCAAAGTAATATTGTGAAACTTTTTAAGTGACACTGAACCAATTCTCTCTTATAAAACATCTAAATATATTTTGCTCAGTGATTTAATATATTTTTCCAAGTAAATGATGGAATTATCAGATCCACAACGATGGTGGGATCACAGATTTTTGCTTTTAATTGGCTGTATTGTCTCTGGAGTTAATTGGTTTCTCCAAGTCCAGGTAGTTACTAAATGTTTTGGCAGCATCAGAACCTCAGCACTTTCCCATTAATGGTGCGTGAAATGAAATGTTTGGTACTGCAAATAAAATCAGTGATATTCAAGGATGTTATGGTAGGTAATGCGTCGAAACAGCCATTTAATGGGTCTTGGAAGATTGGGGTAGTGTCAGCCGGAACCGCCTGGGCCCTCTCCTGACATTGCTGCTCGCCTCTTCATTCACTTAACGACTGTCAGAGCTGATTACACAGCCATTGGCAGGCTTAAAAACTACACAGACATGCTCTATTAGTAGTCCAATTAGAGACATTAGCATATTCAGCCACATTTAGCCTTGATGATTGGGTGACACAAAGTAGAGATTGGTGAGGGACCACAGGCAAAATGGTGGGCTTATAAGACCATGGTCACTTAATTATTGAATGCTTGATTTTATATCATGGTAATGTATATCTTGAAAAAATGGATGGTGTGTTATAAAAATAGAAGTTAAATTATTCTAAATAAGTACTGATCCATTCAGGGAAAGAACTATTTATAATCAGATTTATATGCATTAAAATACATATGAAGTTGTAAGAAAAGATTTGATCATTAAGTATACCCATCACCTTAACCTATTACTATTTTACTATTACCGTTTCTATTATTATTATTATTATTATTATTATTATTATTATTATTACTATTATTATTGATGTTGTTGTTGTTGTTAAATCATTGTGTTCCTCCCTAGTTTTTTTTTTATTTGTAAATTATTATAATTTTTAATTAATCATTTGTGAGACTAGTGCATGTTAACTTTGTAAAAGTTTTGACGCTTATAAATTGCATATAGTGGTGCTGGTCTGTATGTATGTATGTATGTATGTATGTATGTATGTATGTATGTATGTACAGCACTGTGCAACAGTCTTAGGCACCCTATTTTTTCTTTATATAGGCTTGACTGACAGGTTTTAATGAGAGCAGCTGTGTGATACTCAGGTGCTGATGGAAATTGGGCCTAATTCTACCTTCCTACAAAGGTCATATCCCTTTTCTTATCAACACTGTTAACTATTAAAAGCCTGAAAAGCCTGACAGTCATATCTGTATAATACATTTCTCTCACTATCAAATGTGATTTTGATTTTGACATAAGATGAATGATGAATGATATTCAATTTTCAACACTTTCATATGGACTTTTACAAAAGCTGCTATTTTCTGAATCCATTAGAAGAAGAGGTAAAGCAATGCATTTTCTTTAGAGAGTTAAAATGGCCTAAATCTTTGTACAGACAAAAAGGCTAACCCTATAACATGTAGCTTTTTATTCTTCCTTTCCTTTTTATTCTTTGTTTTTCTTTTTATTCTTCCTTTTTTATTCTTCGATTTGGATGTGACTAATATAATTATTAAAATCTTGCAAATGATAATTACATAAAATATTAGCAGCCCTTCAAATCAAATCCTTTGGTTCTGTGTCTATATAAAGCAGCAACATTAATGCAATTTGTGGGAAGCTTGAATAAATAGAGCAGTATGTGTTGAAAAAAATTTAATGGACCTCCTGTAGGTAAATAAATATTATAATGGAGAGGTTGCAACTAAATCTTATATTGTTGAGTCACTGAATTCCAAGCCATAGCATTTTTTAACCAAAGTTTATCTAAAAGTTCTTTTTTCTTTTACTTGTTACTTTTTTCTTTCTTTCTTCTTTTTTTTTTTTTTACATTTACAAACTTGTAGTTTAACATCAGACTGTGAGAATGAGGGGTTGCAAGCAAATAAACTAAATGCAAATAAACTGCCCAAACCCAGTTAGTTACAAATTTATTTGTACTTTGTTAATTAGCATACTACAATCTCTTTAAAATCAAATTTTAATGGTAATATTTTCTAATATAGATGTCTGTTAACATAGCACTGAAAAGGAAGGACTATTAATGTACATACCAATTAAAGAAAATAATCTGCTTTTTTTTACAGCAGATTTACAGCAACTAATGCTTAGTACAAGACTTTCCAATTAATACAGAAGTATAGTACAGAGTAGCCTTCTATCTTGTTGATATTCTCAAAGTTATGATTTTATACTTACACATAATTTATCCCATCACACACTTCCACAAGGGGTAGGGACTGGTGAGCTTGAAATATATATGCAATAGGAAAAATTATTATAAAGCATTAATATCAAAAGATGGCCTGTGTGGCCAAGGTTATCCTCCATATTGACACTGGATCATGGCAAATATATTCTCCCAGTCAGACGTGATGGCCTGATGAAGGTTTAGGAAAATGCAATCTGTCAGGAGAGTTGAAGTATGCAATGCTTTGAAATTGAATGTCCAGCATGTTCTGCCTCTCCCCCCATGTTTCATACTCTGATCTGTAATCTCAAACGCATTGCATTTGTCTTACCTAGAAAAGGAAATAATGCTTACTTTGCAGAAACATTGCTCCTAAATTGGCCAGGGAGGTCTATTTTGAAGTCAAGATCACAGAGAACCTCAAGGGCAAGCCCTATGGCTGTGACACATTTTCATTTTCTCCCTTATTTATGTGCCTGTGTATCTTTTTAAAGGCTTTTGTAATGTACCACATCCTATAGCACAGAGAATAAAAAAGAAAAAAAGAAAAAAGGGGAAAAAGAATAATAACTGATGCCAAAAGAAAGGGACAAAACAAGGGTATTGGAGGTCAATTCAAAGTTATTCTGACCTTTATCCTATGATGATCATTTCTATATGAATGGGAATAGTTTCTTCCAGGATGACAATGCCCTTACCCACAGGGCACAAGGGGTTTCTGAATACTTTGATGAGTCTGAAAATGATATCACCTTCACAGTCACCAGAACTCAACCAAACTGAGCACCTATGGGAGATATTGGACTGATGTGTTGGGCAGTGGTCACATTATCATCAATTGAGGTTATATCTTTTGGAAGAATTGTGCTCCTGAGACGTAGAATCTATACCAAGGTGCATTGTCAGCTCATATTGGCTCAATACCTTATTAAGACTATTTTTAGATGTTCTATATTCTTAAGTCTGAGACATTAACCCATAAGCACAGGACACTCTTTGTCACTGTGTTTTGCATGGTGCACATGGTTCAGTATCATCAAGCACTCACATATATATGTCATATGTTACGGATTGAATGTAAGTATTGGCTTAAGCAGGTCTTTAACCTAGGGCAAATTTTCTTCTGCAGTCATCCTTTCTATTGCCCCCTCTGTAATGCTAATATGCAGCCTTTATATTAAAGCTGTTGTGAGGCCCAGCATTAATTTGGTTTATGTTTAACAAGAGATGCCTTTCTTGCCAATGAGGACTGTGAGGGCACACGTAGGACCTTTTCATTTTCCTGCACATGTCAGTCATTGGCAATTGAGCTGCCCACATAATTATGCAGGAAAAAAAAATTCTGCATACAGTTTTGGTCAGGAATAATTTATACTGAGCATTGCTAGTATAGAAATAGTGTTATAGGTAAGAACTGATGGTTTTGCATGATTTGCTGGCAAAATACAAGAAATCACTATTTAATATAAAATATATATTTACATAGGTAGGAATTTCTAAACTATAGGCATTCAAATATACTTAATATGTCGTTAAAACCCACTCTGCATACAACAGTTCAGAAACATTTCCAGATTCTATATATGCAGCAATGTAACATATGTTATAATGGCTCATTTTATTTGATAAAAACATGTATTATTTTATGTAATATAACAATTTAAACAACTTAAAATCATGCACCTGTTTGTGAGTCCGGAATTACATTACTCATTCTCATAACTATATACATTTCCACATGTTTTACCACAGTTACTGAATTATTCATAGCAGTTACTAAAAAAAAATATTTAAAATGAATAATAAGCTGGATCCTTAATAGGTTAAAAAAAACCCCACCAAAATGGGGTAACTTAGTCTGCATCATTCATGGCATATCTGCTAACATATCATGAAAAATCTGCTTTGTAACAATAACTTATAGAGCTGAAACCTCAAATTTGTTGTGTCTTATATCCTTGTATTAACTAGTAAACATGCCTGCAATGATGCCACAATTAACCTGAAGTTTGTGATAAATATGCACTCACTGATGACTGATGCTCAGATAACCAATGTGTCTCCAGAGGTTATCTGTTAGAGTGTCAGATTGTATACGTGTATATCACACTTTATCTTTTATCATTTTGGTTGCTGGCTACTCAGAGAAAATACCTGCAAGAACAAAAGACTGTTTACAATTTATCATAAAACAAAGGGCTTAAGCTCCAGTTTAGAGAACAGATGCTGACATAAACTTCTTGTTTCTTGGTTATTTTTTAAAAAATATTAACAGTGAATTATGAGTGCAATACAAATGCAGCAACAAGAATGCTCCATCTAGGCCTGTCTATTATAATATTGTAGCAGTAAAAACATGTCAGTGATCCCTAACTAATCTGTCAATATTCACCCATATGTAGTCACTTAGAGTTTGCCAAACATGATGGTCATATTGGTCTTTTTTTTTTTATCATTGAAAATAAATGTAAATTATTATCTGCACATTTAAGAATAAATGTCTTAACCTTAATGTTCCCTATACTGTATATGCCTTAAATGAAAACTTGTATTGATTATGCATCTTAAAAATGAATAGAAGAAATTGCATACAAAAATAAACATGTCTGCTATCCCTAACACCAGCACTGCACAGTGTTGCCCTCATCAATGAAACTGTCTGTGTGAATTTAGTGCATCTCATCCAGTGACTTTGCAGGCAACACTGCAGATTTATTCCCTCTCCCCCACCCCTCTTTCGCAATTAGACCTGTGAAGGTGGCACCCCCTTTGATGGAAGCTTTTAGATTAATCATATTATCTGCAGCTTCTGAAACAAGAAGCCTTCTTGACCTCTCACTTCCATAAGAATCCATTATCTTAAACTATCGTGGTAATCCTGGCTTTGGCAGGGAGAACGAGGGACAGCGGAATCAAGCCTAATAGATGGCAAATAAGATTAATCTATGATCTAAGTGCCGATTACACTTGGACCTGCCCTTGAACACTCAGGTGTAACCTTGAGATCTGCATCCATTCTGGGTCAGGAATTAAATTGAAAGCCCCCGGAGGGCTGGCAGGTTGCAAAGAGACCCTTTGCCAAGACCTTACCCCTGAGAGATCAAAGGCCGAGCAGCTTAACCCTTACTAAACCCCAAAAGGTGTTAAATATCTCCAGGCTAATGGCAAAACACAGCTGTCTAAGGCAAATTCAGTTGTGACCTAATCTGTTTTGTGGCACATATATAATACGATTATCACTACTTATAACAGTCTTGTACATTGCTCTAATTAGGTGCTCCATAATATATTCAATAGCTGCATGTAGTGATGACTGGAGATGCAACTCATTCAAGATAATAGGAATTGTAACATATTATAGATTGCTTGATAGATGAACTATATATACCACCCTGTTTGTGAGATTAGACTGACATGTAGACAAGAACCAAGGGTATAAAACACAATTTAGCAAGTATATCACTTGCTAAACTCCATACTATGTGTTCAACTAAGTAACATAAGCATAGTTCAGGGGCCTTATTTCAAAATTTGGAGTTCCCGTCTGATGCTAAATAATTGCCTTGAATAGTCTGTGCATTTAACATATTAGAATCAATAGTTAGTGAGTGTCTCTCACTCAAAGTTCACATCCACCCCTCCTCCCCAACACTTGGAATCACCAGAGGCCCCCAGACTGGTGGATCGATGCTCTCTTCAGTTTGAATCTGAAGCTGAGTGTGTGATTAATCTGCTTGGGCAGTGGGCAAGGAGACACACACAGCAGCAGACACCCCCATGCCATTAGGATAACTAGAGTAATGAAATTTTATTTAATTTGTCAGGAAGAAAGTGCTAATGTAAAAAACGTAGTGCAATGACATGGCAACAGCATGTTGGTTTAACTAATGTTCTGTCCTGAAAAAAAAAAGAAAAATATCAAACTAAGTTAAAATGGCTGAGTTAGTCCTGTTCGTGCAATGAATATTCTGCCATTCTTTTTCAAAATCTGACATGATTTAAATGCATTCATAATTGCTTGAAAAAGAATTTAAATCCATGAACAGATTTCAAATATAATAATATAATTATAGCATTTAATAATTTTTATTAATGTGTTGGCACACAATCACACCAAAATGTATTAAGTTTATAGTAGACAGTAGTATTTTATCAGCATATTTAAATAACAATAAATTACCAGCATTTCCCCATGATTGTGATCAAACATTTTAAAAGGTAATGTAGCCAAATCTTCAATCCCATTTTAAGTTTATGTATGTTTTAAGTTTATGTGAGGACTTTGGCTGTTAATAACAATAAATCCAAAGGTGGCTGTGTAAAAGTTGACATCTCTATCAGGGTATATGAACATCTCTCCCTACTCTGCACAAGCCTCTCTAAGATAGATGAGTGAAACAGAGAGGAAATGTATCTGACCGCTGGCTTACTCTAATGAATAACCTCCACTTTGGGTCCTGCAATGTAAGCAGAAAGTCTAGCTCACAGGCGCTCCAAGGCCTTGTCATGAATCTAACCTGGCAGCCGACATAATATCAGGGTGACAACACTTGTATGACTTCCATTTTCTTTGCTTTCTATTGATTTTCACTTAATAACGGGGGGGGGGGGGGGGGTGTTACTAAATGTCTGTGCTGAGTACCTAATAAATTCTGTCTGAGCTTTTTATTGAGGAGAATTTAATAAAAGCATGGGTAACGCATGGGGATTTGTCTCTGCCTTGAGATGATAAAAAAAAGGGGGAGGAGAGAAATGTGCAGAAACCGAGAGCTCACATCCTCATTACCTTGCCTGATATTGCTATAGGAACAGAAAAAAATTGAATGGTGCAAAAGTCACATCTGTTGTAAGTGTTGCCATCTAAATGCAAGATGGTATCTAAATGTTGTACAGTTAATGGTAAATATTGGACTAAACTTTTTTGGGAAAAGTAAAAAAAAAAAGTGTTCAGGGGAGTCCACTGGTGTTTTTTTCACTAGTACACAATGAAAATGTCAAAGGAACTTTTGACCTTCAAAATGACTTTTAAACAATTTAATGAAAAAAAAAATTATTTCTGACATTAATTTCTTGGGGTTTCAAAGTTCCAAGAGTGTAGATAAGCTCATTCTCCTTACATTTCCTTACTTCATTGCTTCCATAACACAGTCCATCATCTTTCACTAGAAAGGAGACACTGATGGTACGAAGGTACTTGACAAAACGATCAGCCAGTCTCTTCTTTGTCTCTTTCTTAAAAAGGGAAGCTGTCTCAGGAGTTTGAGTTTTTTTTAGTACAATATCCATCACTGTTTATTAGTTTGATGCTAAGTAAGCCCAGAGTAATCTGTCCTAGCAGTGGAATGTGTAATGTGTAGAGATCAGTGTATCTATTCTCTCAATAGTGCTAACACCATGGCATGATCTATGACATTCTAAGGGAATCCACAATTGTGTGTATAAAAGAAAAAAACCCTCACAGTTCCTTACTTTTCAGAAGAAAGCCTTCATTCTCACTGCAGATGCATTTAAGTCTTATTAGCTGTGAGTAAGAGATGGAATTTCTGCAGTGTTTGGGATGTGAGGAGTTGTACTCCAAGTATGAATGAGGATCATTTGTAATGGATGGTGGGTTTCACTGTGGAATTTACTTACTTCAGGGATATGTCTAGAAATGTTATGCTTAGGCCAGAGTGAGCGATATGGCATGTATATTCCAGGGCTGGGTGAAATGTGAAGAAGGAAGAAATAAGCTAGAGCTTCTCAATTGTGTAGTTAGCAATACCAAAAATGTCATCACTGTCATAATACAGTCCTCTCTGAAAGTATTGGAACAACAAGGCTAATTCTATTGTTTTTGCTATACACTGAAGACATTTGTATTTGAGATCAAAAGATGAACATGAGACCATAGATCAGAATTCCAGCTTTCATTTCCTGATATTTACATCTAGATGTGTTAAGCAACTTAGAACATGGCACCTTTGGTGGCAGACCAATCAGTTTTTAAGTGAGCAAAATTATAGGAACAGGTAGCCTTACAGTAAATGAATGTAAATAACACTTAATATTTGTTTGCAATAATAAACCGGCGACAAAATAAAATCACCAAACTCTTGCATTCTCCATTTGTGATGCTTTTCAGTCTTTTAGCACAGATTCTTTCAGTTGTTTGTTTTGGGTTGTTTCTCCCTTTAGTCTCCTTTTCAGCAGGTAAAATCTTTTTTTCAATTGGGATAATGTCTGGTGATTGACTTGGCCAATCTAAAACCTTCCAATTTTTTCCTCTGATAAAATCCTTTATTGTGTTGGCAGTGTTTTGGGTCATTGTCTTGCTGCATGATGAAATTCCTCCCTATTAGATTGGATGCATTTCTATGTAAAGTGGCAGACAAAATGTTCTTGTAAACTTCTGAATTCACTCTGGTTTTACCATCATGAGTTACATCATCAATAAAGATTAGTGAGACTGTTCCAGTAGCAGCCATGCAAGCCCAAGCCATGACACTACCTCCACTGTGCTTGACAAATGAGCTTGTATATTTTGGATCATGAGCAGATCCTTTATTTCTTCACACTTCAGCCTTTCCATCACTTGGTTCAAGATGTTTTGTGGCTCTTGTCCTGTTCCATCACTAAACTGAATATCTATAATACCATGGACCTTCTGGATTCCACCTCCCATATCATGGACCCAAACATTGTAGAAACTAGGCTCTACGAAGATATTCTGTTGTATAGAACATTCTTGTGGACCTCCTTTAGTAAATTACGCCTATCCTGGGTATGGATGAGTTGACTGAGGAGGATAAGCTTGTACCCATATGATTAATAGATTCCTGTCTCAGCCTGAGGTCTTCACTGGACACTTGGGCAAGCTGGTGCCCCTTAATGACACAAATAAAGAATTCAAAAGCATTCTTGCAGGACAGTATGATGCATTTCCTGAGCAGACATTCTACATGGTGGGTCCCACTAAGGAGATTGTTCAGAAAACAGAACCTGTTTGAGGAACATTAATAAAATGGCAATGGGCAAGTGATCAGAAGGTCCTGAGTTGAAAGCAACGGTAAAAGTTAATTAGTCCAATCAAAATTACACAAATAATCAATTTAGTTTATTACTGTTTACTGCTAACCTCATTCCATGTTTCTTTATTCAGACCAGTGGTTTCTGGATCCTTGGCTTAGAGGGTAAACCCATGACCATCACTGATTTGGTGTAAAAATCAGATTGGATCCAATTCGAAAACCAATGTTTCAGGGTAGTATCAGCCAAAGCCAATGCTTAATATTGATCTGATGGTTCCCCAAAACATGTTATACCATGAGATATAAACATAAGCAGTTAAAAATGCATTTAGGAAAATCAGGTACCTAGTTGATAATTTGCCAGGAAGTGAAGGCATGAACATACTGTTCCCCCACACAGTGAGGAGGCTGGTGAGGGAAACATAGGAAAAAAATGCAACTATTAGACACATTTTCATGGAAGAGTTGCACAAAATGAGCTCTTCTGAGAACACAAATGCAGAGCCTGACATTTGCGAAGGATTACTGAAACTACAGTTGTATTCTTTTGACAAATGAAACCAAAATCAAACCTTCTGGTCATGCACACTATGTTGGTACATAATATTTAGCTAAAAAAAAAAAAAAAAAAAAAAAATAGAAAATTGCAAGAATGAAAAGCAACTACACTCAGTTCTATATGTTTTTGGATCATTGAGACTTTGTGGCTGTTTTTCCAGCTAGTGGCCATGAATACAGCCAAGTTGTGGCATATTTTCTCACAGAACCCAGTTGAATCTACTTCAAAAATAAGATATGGCCATTATGGGTGATGTCAAACAGTTTTAAAAGCAGTGATTTATGCAAGTGTGGGTGAATAAACCAATTAATGTTTGAAAAATTATTGTGTTTAAATAAAGCTATACAGTGTCCCAGTATATTTTAGACTAATACAAGTTTTATTTTAAAATATCCAACATAATATAATGACAATATATAAGTTTATATTTAATATACAAACCCTGGAAAAAAAAAAACAAAAAAAAAACTATGGAATCACCACACTATGATACACATGGCTTTTTTTTTACTTTGTAGCAAATAAACAAATCACAGATATGACAAAATTTGTTTAATTGCTGAAAATGTTGGCTTCATGAAACATACCACAAACAAATTAAATTCTTTTAATTAATGCCATTCCCCACCCCCAAATCAAATATAGGAAAAAAATATGGAATATTTATTTAAAATAAATAAATAAATAAATAAAACCACCACACCATTAGTACTTTGTTACTCTTCCTCAGGCTCTTAGTAAAGAACATCCTCTAAGTGTGGTGATTCCATAACTTTTGCCAGGGGTTGGATTAATATTATATATTCATTTTCATGAATGGTGCCAATAACTCCAGTGGTAACTGTAATAGGTGTGCCAATTCAACATATTAAGCAGTTAGCATGATGTGTCTCCTAGCTTTCAAAATACACATTTGATAGTCATATGTTTTGGTTATACTTTATATTAAGGTTCCCAAAACAAAAATTATTTACTGAAGTATATTGCTCATGGGGCACACGGTGGCTTAGTGCTTAGCATGTTCGCCTCACACCTCCAGGGTCGGGGGTTCGATTCCTACTGTGGCCCTGTTTGTGCAGAGTTTGCTTGTTCTCTCCGTTGTTTCCTCCGGGTACTCCGGTTTCCTCCCCCAGTCCAAAGACATGCATGGTAGGTTGACTGGCATGTCTAAAGTGTCCGTAGTGTATGAATGGGTGTGTGAGTGTGTATGTGGTTGTGCCCTGTGATGGACTGGAACCCTGTCCAGGGTGTACCCCGCCTTGTGCCCAATGCTCCCTGGGATAGGCTCCAGGTTCCTCGTGATCCTGAAAAGGATAAGCGGTATAGAAGATGGATGGATGGATGGATATTGCTCATGTTAACTAATGTGTTAAATAAGGGTGGAATGTTACATTCTAATCACAGTTCACTTCATTCCAAAATACTGGTTTCTGATTCAATTCAATTTAATTCTCAGAATACAAGTTATTGTGAATACTAACTCTATAGCAAATAGTGTAGGAAATAATGTAGGAAATTAACACTTTAGCAAATGTGACTTTATTTACAAAACATCCTCTACATGATTGGCATTGCTTTGCAAACATGGAGTCATCTCTCCCACTCATGATGAACTTGTGTTAATACATTTGGTGTTATGCGTTTAACTGCAACCTTGTGAAAGCTTCTCGATTCAGCCTCCAGATACAGCTATGAGAATTATTTCAGTAAATTCTTCTTTTGTCAAAGGCATTCTTAAAGGCTATCTAAAAAAAAGTACAGAATATAAACCACATATGAAAAAAATTGCTTAAAATTTTTTTATTTCCCCTATGTATGGACACTTTTGGCACACCCTGTATTTTGAACAAAATTTTAATAAACAATTATGAATGAAAATAATCCTTTTTTATTTCTGAATCATAAACAATGCAAAAGTGCATTTTTTTTCTGAATAAAACTACATAAATCAAAATATGGCTATGAACAGATTTTATATTGTAAACAAAATGTACTACAAGTTCTCCTTCACATCTTTAAAATAAATGAGTGAATTCTCACAAAAAAATGATTGAATACACAAAGTCTCTGAGCTCGGGAAAACGATCAACTGAACGCAATGAACTCTGCAGCAGTGCCAGAAATGTAATTCTACCTGGAAATATAGAGCTCCAAAGTCTGCTAAAATGCTCAACTTCCACAGCCTCTTTTTGGGTGTTGTAGATTGCAACTGTGCAACTTGGTGTCATTTGAATGCTACTGAAGGACTCTTAATGGTTATAACATAATGGCACCGGGCCTCCATGAAAGGGGTAGGGCATGTTGGCTAGGCGGTTAGCATGTTTACCTTGGGTTGGGGGTTCAAATCCTGCCTCCACCCTGGGTTTTCATGTCCTCCCCATGCTTTGTAGGCATCCTCTGGGTATACTGGCTTTCTCCTTCAACATGCGTCGTAGGTTGATTGGCATTTCCAAATTGTCCGTATTGTGTAAATTTTTGTGCAATTTTGATGGTTTGGCACCCTGTCCAGGGTGTCACCCGCCTTGTGCCCTGAGTTCCCTGGGATAGGGTCCAGGGTTCCCCGCAACCCTGTGTAGGATAAATGGTAAGGAAATTGATGGATATGGGTTGAACAGATTGGGACCTCTGGTGTTCAAACAGTGCAAACGCATTAGATGCATAATTAATAGAATGCTGATTTTCACAATGTGTATTGCACATTTGCATGATGCACATTGTCAAATTTTTGCATCGTGATGCATTATGTCATAATGCATCGTTACACCCCTAGTAGTAAGGTAACCTTACCCATTTTAACAATGTTTTTGTTTCTCAATTACTATTCATACAATTAAGAAGGAGCCCAGAAGATATAATAAAGAAATTAAAAATGAACAACATTTCAACTGCTCAAGTATAGGAAACACGATATAGTATTATAGCCTCATGATGACACGGACATTAATGTGGTAGTGCATGCTCCAAATTGTGACTGACCAATATTGTGAGAAATGTCTTTGTTTAGATAGAAAGGTCACTACTCATATTTTCTGGCCCTAACTCCTCCCTCTTAGAATTTAAGCTTTGTTTGGACCTATTAAACCATAGATCAATACCAATTATTCTCCTGGCAATTAACAGACTCTAAATTTTAATAGTAAAATTAGTACTATTATGGTTCTTTAACCGAAATGGTAAATGGTCTGCACTTATATAGCGCTTGAGTCTTTAATTTATTTATTCATTTTCATATTGTTCATTTACATGTGATTCATTTACATGAGATTCATATTCAAGTGATACATTTTCATGTGATACATTTACGTATGATTCATTTACATGTGATTCATTTACTAATTTGCTTCTCTTTAAATCCAGTTTTAGACTGTGATATTACAAAGGTCTTTCCAGATTATTACTTGCTACACTGTATGAGATAACCCCAGTAAAATTGCCTGAATTCTATAATATAATTTGTTCACCATGTTAGGTTTAAATCCTCTAAAAACAGATTCGCAATTAAATAACATTACATCCTTCAAAGCATTGGCATGTTCTGCTTACTCTCACAATCCTCCAAACACCCACACACCCAAAGTCTCCATAAACAAATGAGACAGCAGTGTATCCTACAAAAACCGAACATTGTCCACAATGTGAAAACAACTCAGAGTAAGCTGAACTAACCAACAAAATTACCATGTCTGATAAACAGTCTGCACACAATAATAAATATAATGTCCTTACCTTTTAAAGAATTGTAACAAATAATATAGCAGTGTAGCACGTAAAGCCGATGAGATAACACTAATAAAATTAAATAAACAGAAACTCTAACCCGGTCAGAGCATCAAAACAGAAAAGCACATTAATACAGAAGTAAATTTTAAGAGGAATAAGTCCACAAAATCTAGGTGGAGTAATGCAACGACAATATCTTCAATAAAAATCCGAATTCTGTAGAGCTGGAAGGCCGAGTGCAAAAAATAAAAGAAGAGCGAAAAAGACTTCTCTGTGTAGGTGATGCAGTTCACCCTGCGATCAAGAGGTTAACATAGTCTCCTGCTTCCTCCGCTGAAATAAAGTCCTTCTGGACACCGTTATATGTAATGTGAAGCCGAGCTGGGTGAAGTATTCCATAGCGAGCGACCCCAAATACCACAAAGTTGATGTCGGACCTCATTAAATGCGGCCCGGGCCCGGGATGTCTTGGCTGTGTAGTCAGGGAAAACGGAGATGGTCAAATCCCTCACTTTAATCCGCTGGAGCGCTCTCACACAGCATAAAATGTCACAGTCACTCTGATAGTGGAATCTGAACACAATAGCTCGTGGTCGTTCACCAGGCTTGGGCTTTGGCTGAAGGGTCCGGTGGGACCGGTCCAAAACCGGCTCCTTCTCCAGACCAAACGCTTCTTTTAACAAGGCCGCTACAGCAGCAGTTGTACAGGTGTCAGCACCCTCTGGAACTTCGACTATCCTAACGTTATTGTGCCGTGACCTCGACTCCAAATCCTCACATTTATTCGCTAATTGAGTCACGTTCACAATGAGAGATTCGATAGTAGTCTTCATGTGAGCTATGTCATCGGTGCAACCAGAGAGCACATGCTCCATTTCCCCAACAGTACCTTTCAGTGTTGACATGGTAGCATCGGTAGCAACTTTATCACTAACCAGCTGTATCTTCACGGCCTGCAGGTCAAGCTGGATAGTAGACAGCACACCTCCGAGAGTCTCCTGGAGCTTCTGGAGCTCCGTTTTAAAAATATCGGCGATGTCCTTCCTCAGTAAAGCCAGCAACTCAAGCCTGAGTGCGGCGGAGTCAGGGTCACCGCTCGGCCACGCGGATACAGGGGGAGAAGGAGGCTCGCTTGCGGTGCGCACACTTGGCCTCAGTCGTGTCTGAATGCTACCAAGTGTTCTTTCCGGACATTTTAACGTACCACGAAGTTAAAATTGCAAACAAGGAAACAGAGTAGAATAAGTCAAAATATACTATATGACTGAAAAGCGCAAATTAATTACAATTTTAATCGAAATCAGCAGGAGCCTCCAACTTCGCGTCCTACTCCATCAAATTCCGAATCTATATAACGCTTTTATCCAAATTGCTTTAACATGTTGTCTCATTCACCCATTCACACACACACACACACACACACCCACCAATTGTAGCAGAGCTGCCATGCAAGGCGCTAACTTGCCATCAGGAGCAACTTGCGATTCAGTGTCTTGCCAAAGGACACTCTGGTATGTGGTCATGGGGCCGGGAATTGAACCGCCAACCCTACGATTGGTGGACAACCTGTTCTACCACCTGAGCCAAAGCCACCCCACAGAAGGATGTGTGAAATAAGTTTTGGTAGTAAACACAATTCTACTATTTATACTTTTCAAATTATTCTCTTGATTTGACAATACAAAGCTTGATAGAGGTGAGGAATGTCTGGATTTAGATTATTTGAATTATGTTCATTGACTTAGTTTTGTCAGGAGCTGTAGATGGAGGCGGAAGCAACTGTAGACTAGACTTTAATAAAAAAGAAACAAATAAAAGAAACACTAAAAACACCAGGCACATGAACTATGAGGACAAGGCCTAGATGGAAAATGGAACAAAAGCAAAAAAATGACAAAAGCAAGATAGCAGGAGTTGTGCAAAATGTAACTTATATTCTACTGCTAATTAACAAAAATGTGAAACAGATGCGAGTGTTCATGTGACTTGCCCATGGTGTGCAGTTACTACTGGAAAGTGTAGTCACACTCCAGATACATGACCCCAATAACGCGCGACTCCCGGCACGTGGAACACATTCTAAGGGGGTTCAAAGACAGTCATAGACAAAGTCCATTTGCAAATACAGGCCCCAATACCCACAAAGTTTCCTAAAAGCCATGCCCTTAGCATCACAAGAAGGAAGCATGATGTTCTTCAATCGGTCAGGTGGTGTGACTTCTTCTGCATGGCTAAGAGGTGGTGCCATATTCAGGGCAAAGTATAGCAACCTGGCAATGACCAATGCGAAGCCATTGGGGGAATGGAGCATGAGGAGGAGCCAGACATACGGTGCATGACAGAGTGAAGGAACAATGTCCTCAGCAGAGCAGGAAGGTATAACGATGTCCTCAGCGGAGCAGGAAGGCAAAGTGATGTCCAAAGCTAAGCTTGAAGGTAGAGTGATGACCTCGGCATAGCAAGGAGGCAGAGCAATGTCCTCAATGGAGTGAGGAGGCAGGGACATATCTGAAGAGGAGCCTGATGTAACGATGTCCGAGGCGGAGCAGGGAGGTAAAGCAGCATTCTTAGCTGAACAGGGAGACAAAGCAACATCCTATGTCAAACAGGCAGGCTGAGAGAAATCAGCAATAGGGGATGGAGGGTAGGGAAGGATCATATGCCTGGCCACCAGCCATGCCTCTGTAGCCCTGATCCAAGATCCCTTCCCTTCTTTTTCCATTCTCTGGCAATCTCTCTCCAGAATGGCTTCTTGGGTGGTGAAAAATTCTGCTGCATGCATTTTATTGGTCTTGCTTTCTGTCAGGAATTGTATACGGAGGTGGATGCACGTGCAGATTAAACTTTAATAAAAAGAAACAAATAACAGAAACATGAAATATGAAGATGAGGCATAGAGGGAAAATGAAACAAAAGTGAAATAAAAAGAAAAGCAAGACAGCATGAGTGATGCAAAAAGTAACTTAAATACTAGTGCTAATTAACAAAGATGTGAAACAGGTGCACTTCCCAGTGGCTACGCTCTGGATACATGACAAGTTTATTGATTGAAACTCAACCTTGTTTTTCTGGCAAGTTCTCTCATATGCAGGGTTATACGTATGCAAGAGAAATGGCTTATTTATTGGAAATGGCTTAACATAGATTTGAAAGCTATGTATGATCACAAGACTGAACACAATGCTGATACAGTCTTTTCAAGGGTTTGACATACCATTAAATTTCCTGAAATGGAGTAAAAGCTGGCAATGTTTATCCGTATTTTAAGTTACTAAGGTGGGTCATACCTCAAAGGTGGCTTTTCTCAGTGGTACTGAAAGGTCCAATGAATGATAAGCTCTATTATTTCTATTCTAATTAGTTAAACTGGCCATATATTGCTTTTATTTACACACAGCTTTGATTTACAAATGTACCGATCACTTCAATAAAATAAGAATGGCTTTCAAGTTGTAAAAATGAGGATACAGCAGATATGGAGGACCCCTTTGCAGAGGCTTGCAAAAACTTGAAAGGCTACTTAATTCCTCTTCAGTTACTGCTTTAACCTGATCCTTATCAATAGAAACACTGAGTATGAAGACCAGTGGATGAGATGCTAGGGCACCACACACACACAAATATTCACACCCCCATTCACACCAAAGGGTAACAAACTATAGCACTGCCTGTTTTGGGGAGATAGAAAACCAGAGAACTTGGAAGGAGCACACAGACATGAGGAGAACATTTAAAGCTACATAGACAGTACCTTGAGATCAAGCCAGGGATTCTGAAGCTGGGAGGTGGCAACACTAACTGCCCCAGCTGGCCAGACATTTAACCTGACTGTTTGACTATGGTTGATAGCCTGATAAAAGGCTCACATTTATAGCTAGCTGCCTTTTGAACATATTCCATATGTAAATGCGTGATGTGGATTGGAACTTGTAATCCAATATGGCAACACAGCAGTAACACGCAATGGCCTCTCCAGATCCAAAATGGTTCTATTTTTGTTTATTAGCTCGATTTTTTTTACAGCACATGGACATCAGCACAACCAGTGTATGTGTCTACCATCACCAGACACTGCTAAAATACAGAAATCATGCAACAACCAAACTGCATGATGATTTGCTGGAGAAGCTACTCAATCTTGGCTTGTTACAGGGACCAGGCCTCTAATCCTCGGCGTCGCCTGATGCTGATTGCCAGAGGAGGGGACGTTGTAAGCAGTGTGCAAGGAAGCATAATCATGGCAAAAGGGCGGGGGTCCATGCTAGGCTAAAAACATACTCTAGCTGGCCAGCTCTCTCGTCCATGCAGTTCTCCAATATTTGCTACCTTGACAATAAATTGTACTACATCCATCACCAGCAGGCAAGGTGTTGTGGGTTTAGAGACTGCTGCATCTTTGTTTTCATGGAGACGTGGCGGATTTCCGGGCATTGCCATTCACATACACAGGCTCGCCTTGTTTTGTGCCAACAGAAATTAAGCTCCATGTGCTAAGGCTCATGGTGTTGGCTTGTGTGTTTACATCAACAATAAATGGTGCAAGAGCTCGGTGCTAGTTTCTAGTTACTGCTCATCACTGGTGGAGTTTGTGACTGTTAGATGCAGACCATTTTATTTACCATGGGAATTCACCACTGTCCTTGTAATCAGAGTATACATTTCCCCCAGAGCTAATGCTAAGGAGGCATTCTGTGAACTGTATGGGGCCATTAGCGAACTGCAGAACACACCCTGATGGACTGTTTATCATTGCCGGAGAGTTCTTGCCGCCCCCCTCATTGGACCCCCTGCAATTTCTGTATCGTCCCAACTGCTCAATAGATGATGCCATGTTCAAATGCTGTTCATAGACTTCAGTTCAGCATTCAACACAATCATTCCTCAGCACCTGATTGGAAAACTGAACCTGCTGGGCTTGAACACCTCCATCTACAACTGGATCCTGGACTTCTTGACTGGGAGACCTCAGTCAGTCCGGATCAGGAACAGCATCATCAGCACAGCTCGAATCACATTATCATGTGCGCCGATGACACGACTGTGGTAGGTCTCATCAGCAAGAATGACCAATTTGCAAACAGAAAGGAGATGCAGCAGCTATTGGACTGGTGCAGAGCCAACAACCTGTCTCTGAATGTGGACTAAACATGGTTTTTGACTTCAGGAGAGCACAGCGCAACCACTCTCTGCTGAACATCGAGGGCTCCTCCGTGGAGATCGTCAAGAGCACCAAATTCCTTTTGTGTTCATCTGGCAGCGAACCTCATCTGGTCCCTCCACACCAGCACCATAACAAAGAAAGCCCAGCAGCATCTCTACTTTCTGCAAAGGCTGAAAAAAGCCCATCTCCCACCCCTCATCCTCACAATATTCTACAGAGAAACCATTTAGAGCTTCCTGAGCAGCTGCATCACTGCCTGGTTTGGAAATTGCACTGTATCATATCGCAAGACCCTGTAGCGGCTATTGAGGACAGCTGAGAAGATCACTGGGGTCCCTCTTCCTTATATAATAGACATTTACACCCCACTCTGTATCCGCAAAGCCACCAGCATTGTGGATGACCCCACACACCCCTCACTCAAACTCTTCACCCTCCTGTTGTCTGGCAAAATGTACCAGAGCATTCAAGCCCTCATGGCCAGACTGTGTAACAGCTTCTTCCCCCAAGCCATCAGACTCCTCAGAGTCCCCTCAGAATACTCAGAGACTGGACTGACACACACACACAAACACGCACGCACGCACGCACGCAGAGAGATAGACAGACAGACAGACAGACAGACACACACACACACACACACACACACACACACACACACACACACAGAGAAATTAACACCATCCCATTTTTTTCACATGCTTGCATGTCCACTTTATGTAGAAATGTGTAGGTCTTATTTAGATCTGTCACCATGATCATGAAGAAACATTTAATTTCACTGTGTACTATACCAGCTGTATGTGGTTGAAATGACAATAAAAGAATGAAATTAATTAATCTCTGGAGAGTTCTGTATTAGGGAAGAACCACTTTCACCATGAGCAATACCCAAAAGCAATACTTTTGTTTGATTGGGATTTAGGAAAATAATGTTTCAATTAATTCAAGTTTTAATGTCTTTTAAACAGATTCCTATTTTATACTTAAGTAAAGCTTGATTTATATAGCACCTTTCAAAACAATGTTTACAAAGAGCTTTACAGAATGCATATACATTAGATACAAGAAAATAAAATCCATAGTGAGAATAAATTAAAATAACCAATAAAAGTAATAAAAGAAATTAAAGCTGCAAGCAGTGATGGATGGGACCTTGTACCCGGGTGCACGTTGGGGCTGCTATGCCAGGAGAAAGTCATTCCATTTTTTAGAATTTATATAGCTGTTTTTGACATATGTTCCTGTTACCAGTAAGTGAATATTGGCACATAGATGTCCTCAGGGCATGATTCATATCAAATATGTGAAGTTTGGTGCAGATTGAACATTATGTCTGAGTTAGTGTAAAACATGCCAGTCCATGTTGGTGGCAGGTGGCATTATGACTTTAACTGAATATTGGCATGTGGGTAGCCTAGAGACAGGTTTTGTACAAAACGTGTGAAGTTTGGTGCAGATTGAACATTGTTCTGCCTCTGTTAGAGGCTGTGTATAATTTATTAGGGACATTTGCATTTATAAATATTATATTTTTGTATTGTTTAATATTCTCAACAAGCTCTGTTTTACCTGCCACTATTCTGTAAAGTTATACATGAAGACTCTTATTGTGATGTGTTTTCACAAGCACTGCATGTTGGGTAACATGCAGTGCTTGTGCATGCACTGCACTGCATGCACAAGCGACAGCGAGCAACAGCGAGCACATGGCGCGGTGAAAGCTCGGAACATGTTTATGTCGCATCTGAGTCAATCCTCCTTCTAAACTAACGAAAGCAATGGCTTCTTACTCGGATCAGTGGCCGGTGTTTCTGACAATGTAAACTGTACGTTGAATCATTAAAGGAGCAAGACGCTCATATCCTGGCTTTTGAGCAGAGATTGGACTGCTGTTTATCTACATTCACACTTGGGAAAACATATTTAGAGAGAACAGAATAAACATTGTATGTCTGAGTTAGTGTAAAACATGACAGTTCATGTTGCCAACAGGTGACGGTATGACTATAACTGAACATTGGCATGTAGATGTCTTCAGGCTGGGACTTTTTTCAAACATGTGAAGTTTGAAGCAGATTGGACATTCTATGTTTGAGTTATAACAACTTCCTTTTTCATGGCGAAACATCGAAATTTGTGAGACCGCCACACCCACACCGTGCAGCGAAAACTCAAAAGTTCACAATTTAACATCGTGTATGCCTTTCGATGAGAGTGAGCAAATATGATGCCGATCTGATGAAATCTCTAGGAGGAGTTTGTTAAAGTACGGGGCCTAGAATTTGCAAAAAACGGAGCAAAAATTTAAAAGAAAAATCAAAATATCTGACTTCCTGTTGAGTTTAGGGCACGGGTTCAAGAGAGATTTTTGTATGGATGGCCATATTACAGACCTGTACCGAATTTCGTACATGTAGGTGAACCGTAGTGCGAGGCGCAGATCTGTGAAATACTGTAGGTGGCCCTATCGAGCCATTTTGCCACATTAAATTCTGGAACCCCTATTACATTAAAATTTTTACAGATTCTGACACATCTGCAAAGTTTCGTGAGTTTTCGGCTATGTTTAGACCCTCTAAAATGCGATTAATTTCGGAAAAGAAGAAGAATTAAAGCTGCAAGCAGCGATGAAAGGGCCCTCACACCTGGATGCACGTTGGGTCTGCTCTGCCAGCGGCACTTCATTCCAATTTTTTTAGCACTTTTTCACATTTATATGTTGTTAGGAGTGTGTCACAATGTAAAATGCATCATTTCCTGTTGCCAGCAGGTGGCGCTGTGACTATAACTGAATATTGGCAGGTATGTGTCTTCAGGCCGGGACATTTATCAAACATGTGAAGTTTGGAGCAGATTGGACATTCTTTGCTTGAGTTATAACAACTTCCTTTTTCATAGGAAAACATTTGTGAGATCATGCACATGCCATGCAGCGAAAACTCAAAAGCTTCGCAATTTAGCATCAGCAATGACATGATGGATGAGACTGACCAAATATGATACCGATCTGATGAAAGCTCTAGGAGGAGTACGTTAAAGTACTAGGCCTGGAAATTGCAAAAAACAGAGCAAAAATTTAAGAGAAAAATCAAAATGGCTAACTCCCTGTTGAGTTTAGGTTATGGGTTCAAGAGACGTTTTTGTATATATTGACATATTACACATGTTTACCAAATTTCGTACATGTAGGCAAAACGTAGCATGAGGCGCACATCGGTGAAATATTGTAGGTGGTGCTATCGCACCATTTGGCCACAAGTTCAATGACCAAATAATTGCATCATTCTGCCATACTTTAATAAGGGTGACAAATATCCTGAGTTTTCAAGCATTCCAAAGGTGTCAAATGTGCATTTAAAATGTAGGGGGTGCTATGGAGCCTATGAGGCACAACTATGATAAAATCCAAAATCACATCATTTAAGGTCATAAGACAAATGCATATGCAAAGTTTCACGGATTTTCACCCATGTTAAATCTCTCAAAACACCATGGGAATCTTTGAAAATCTAACATTTCATCCAACATGGCTGAATTCCTGTTGGGTGGAGTCAGATGCAACCATGTGAACTTTGTGGCACTTGAGAGCAATGACTATGGAAAATCTTGTGCACATCGGAGCAACTTCATTCCGACCATTGCCTGCATTCGAGGGTGCTATGGAGCTCCTCGACCACGCCCATGCCCTTCCGAACTATTAAATTTTCACCGGTTCTGACGCATCTTCCAAGTTTTGTGAGTTTTCGGATATGTTTAGGCCCTTAAAATCATACGAATGCATGAAAAAAAATAAAATAATAAACACCAGAAAAACAATAGGGCCCTGCACCTCCAGTGCATGCGCCCTCCGGTGGACACTGGAGACGTGGCACCTTCGGTGCTTAGGCCCTAATAATAATAATAATAATAATAATAATAATAATAATAATAATAATGATGAACAGAGCAGATCCAATAGGGCTTCTCACCAGCGTTGCTCAGACACTAATAATAATAATAATAATAATAATAATAATAATAATAATCATGCCGAAAACAATAGGGCCCTGCACCTCTGGTGCATGCGCCCTCTGATTTGCACCCTAGGCGCGGCACCTTTGGTGCTCGGAGCCTAATAATAATTAAAGCTGCAAGCAGCGATGAACGGGCCCTCACAACCATGCACGTTGGGGCTTCTCTGCCAGGGGAATGTCATTAAAAAAATTTTTTTAGCCCTTTTTAGCACTTACATGTTAGGAGTGTATCACAATGTAAAATGCATCATTTCCTGTTGGCAGCAGGGAGCACTATGACTATTACTGAATCTTGGCATGTAGATGTCTTCAGGCAGGGACATTTATCAAACATGTGAAGTTTGGAGCAGATTGGACATTCTATGTTTGAGCTGTAACAACGTCTTTTTCATGGCGAAACATCGAAATTTGTGAGACCTCCACGCCTATGCCGTGCAGCGAAAACTTAAACGCTTTGCAATTTAGCATCGTCTATGCCTTTAGATGAGACTGCCCCTATATAGATCTGACGAACGCTCTAGGAGGAGTTTGTTAAAGTACCAGGCCTGGAAATTGCAAAAAACTGAGCAAAAATTTTCGAGAAAAATCTAAATGGCTGATTTTCTGTTGAGTTTAGGGCATGGGTTCAAGAGAAGTTTTTGTTTATTGGTATCCTACATGTTTACCGAATTTCGTACATGTAGGTGAACCGTAGCGCGAGGCGCACATCGGTGAAGTTTTGTAGGTGGCACTATCGAGCCTTTTGTCCACACTCAATTCTGGAACCCCTATCAGATGTAAATTTTCACCGGTTCTGACACGTCTGCAAAGTTTCTTGAGTTTTCGGGTATGTTTAGGCCCTCTAAAATGCAATTAATTTTAAGAAGAAAAAAAACAGAGCAGATCCAAAAGGGCTTCGCACCAGCAGTGCCCGGGCCCTAAATAATAATAATAATAATAATAAACAACTAGAATGGTACATTTCCTGAACAGAATGTGAGTGGTGCTTGCGGTGGCGAAACAGGGACGGGGTGCCAATACTTTCGGGAGCCGGACAGATAGGGCACCAGCACTGTTAGACCTGGCCGTGTAGTGCGCCAATACTTTTTAGAGCCAACCGTCAAGGGCGCCAATACTTTTGAGTGCCGGCCGGAAAGGGTGCCAATACTTCTGAGAGCCAAACAGATCGGGTGCCAATACATTTTAGAGCCGACCGTGTACAGAGGCAAAACTTTTAGAGCTTTCTCTTTAGAGGGCCAATACTTTCGAAACTCAATGCAAGTCTATGGGAAATTTTCCGACTATGAGCTTCCGTAGTGGGAATTCCAGGGTTCGATCACTTACAAAAGTCATAGCACACCTCTCCTAAATAAGCCGATCGATTTGACACCTCACCCGTCGATCTGCGACAAACGGTGCGGGGCTAGTTACACGCTGAAAAAAAAATGGAATAATAATAATAATAATAATAATAATAATAATAATAATAATAATAAATGCAAGAGAACAATAGTAGTGCTTTTCAAGCACCACTAATAAGTATGCAAGAGAACAATAATATAATACAATATTAACAGTAATAATAAACAGAGCAGTTCCAATAGGGCCTCACACCTGCAGCACTCTGGCCCTAATAAATGATAGTAAGCAAAAAGAAATAGAAGGCTAAGCAAATAAAATATAATAAATAAAAGATTACAAAGAAAATCAACTATGGAATATTAACTGTTTTAAGGAAAGCTCCCAGTAAACAAATGCTTTTTAAGAGTGCTAATTGAATGACCTGCATGTAGGTTGTCAGGGAGAGAGTTCCACAGTTTAGGTCCATAGTGACGGTCACGTTTCAAAGGTAGGTGTGGAAGCAATCGCAGACTTCCAAACAATTTAATAAACTAAGACACTAAGCCACCTTGGCAAAATACTAAACATGGAAGCAGCGACAAACACATAGAAGACCAAATTTACGTGAGACGAGGAAGCACTACAAACAGTGGCTATATATAGGAGTGCTCGTTAACCAGAAATGTGATACAGGTGCAGGTGGTCATGTGACATTGATGTAGTATGGTGTAGTGGCTGCTGGGATATGAAGTCCAGAGTTACCTCCATGATATATGACAGACTAAAGGCCGACTCCATGCTTTTCAGCCTTGTTTTCGGTACAACCAGCTGGTTGCTGTTGGATGACCTAAGTGATCTTGCAGGAGTATATTTAGTGATCGTATTACAAAGGTATGTAGGAGCACCATCATGAAGATATTCGAAAATGAATAACAGGATTTTAAAATCAATTCTGTAAGAATTGTAAGGTAGGCTGTGAAGTGATTTAAGTGCCGGAGTGATATGATTCTTCAGTCTAGTATGTGTCAGCATTCTTGCAGCTGCATTCTGAACTCTGTAAGTGCTCAATGGAGCTCTTTGGTAAGCCAACCAAAACACTGTTGCAGTAGTCGAGTCTAGATGTAACAAATGCATGTATGAGTTTCTCACTATCTGTGAGGGAGAGAATATCACATACTTTAGAGATGTTACAAAGGCATTGCTAAAATACATTGCTAATATGTTTCTTTGAAACTGAGATCGCTGTCAAGCACGACCCCTAAATTCAACGCAGTCATTAGCCTTGAGAGGCAAGGAGTCTAGATATGGTATAGTTATCTTTCTCTGTGCATCATTTCCGATAATAAGTACCTCTGTTTTATCTTTATTTAGCTGCAGAAAGTTCTGTGACATCCACAAGTTTATGCTCTCTATGCAGTTTACAAGCTAATCAACTTGTGGGCATCTGGTGCAAGTGAGAGATAGAGTTGCGTGTCATCTGCATACTGATGGAAGGAGATGTTATATTGATTAATTACACCAACTAATGGCAACATATATAAGTTAAATAACAAAGGACCCAAAATTGAGCCTTGGGGAACACCACAAGATATCACATGATGTCTGGAGGTGTGTGTACTCAGTGCAACGTTGTATTCCCTACACTTATGTAGGATCTAAACTAATCTAGGGCTAGGCCTAATAAGCCAACCCAGTTTTGCAGTCGGTCAAGCAGAATCCCATGAGCACAGAAGAATCAAGATTGTTTCTCTTCAGCAGAGACCTAACAATAGTCTTAAAGGTGTGTGGAAAAATTCCTTGCTGGAGGGACAGATTAACATTGCTCAGGATGTCTGCTAATAATGAATTTAAAACCAACTTAAGAAAGCTGGTGGATAATGGGTCAAGACATCAGCTAGAAGATTTCATAAGTGATATAACCAGGACAAGCATGTTAGGGCTGACTAGTAAGAAAGAGGAAAGATTACATTTAACAGCAGCAATAGGTGGAGAGTTAGAAAACATACCACCAGGAGAAGTTCTGACTATGTTTTGCCTTATGATAATTTTATCGCTCAAGAAAGCTGCAAACTCATTGCACTTTTCAGTTGTGAAAAGGTCTTATGAAGGTTTAGCAGCCTATCTATGGTAGAGAATAGGAATCTGGGGTTGTCTTTGTGGCTGTCAATTAAACTTGAAATGTAAGATTTTCTAGTAGACCTCATTTTGTTAGATAGCTTGGTGTGCTTCCATTACCTTTCTGCTCTTCTGCAGTCTCTTTTTATTCTTATAATGGAGGTATTATTTCTTCAAGGGGCAGCTTTAATTTTTAAGTGTCAACCTGACACTAAAGCTCTCCACTAGAGTGTCTAAGGAAGGAAGTGAAGCTGTGTAGCCATGCTGCTCAATCTGGACAAACCAATAAGTACTTTAAGTATCATTATTTTAGAATGGCAACCTACCATTGTTTGCAAATATTTACCACACTGAAATATTTTCTGCTTGTTATTACTACTTAAACAAGAACATAACTGTTAGGAAACAACTTTATCCAATATCTTAAATAATTGGGGAGTTCAGAAGGGTTAGCACATGGTTCATGTGTAAATATTTATTAATGTTTAATAAGGAGCTTTGCCAACACAGTTAGCAATTCCCGAAAGATATTACTGAGGTATTGAGAGGTAGAGTGTGCGTGTAACAAACTTTAAAGTTGGGCAAGGAGGAGGTGGGAACCGGCTGCACACTGAGTTTAATAATAAACCAAACTCATACAGGACAGAAAACACACAAACAGAACTCAAACACAACAAAGTGCACATATGTCTCTCTTTCCCTCACTGGTGCTTCCAGCCACTCCTTTAGCTATTGCTCTACCACTGATTAGCCAAATCAGTACCAGGTGTGCATCCTCCCAACTTGGCTTCTCCCTCAGATTCAGGCCCTTGGCCTGATGCATACCCTCTCCCATCCTTTCAGGAGGGCGGTGCAGCCCTCTCTGCTATGTCTTTTGGCAGGCCTGCCCAGCATCCTAGGAGCAAAAGGAGAGACGAGGGAAGAAAGAGAGGAGAGAAACAACACTCTGGTCCTCAGCCCACTGGGAAGCGATCCCCCACAATGCCAGGCGATGGCATTGGACTTCTGAGTGGGCAACTGTGACTCCTCCTCTTTTCATGCAGACGGCAGCCACATCTCTGCTTCCCCCGCAGACGGCAGCAGCTCCTCCATCCCCTGGTGGATGGTAACCGCTCCTACCCTTTTCACGTGGACGGCAGCCATTCCTCCATCTCCCGGCAGACGGCAGTGACTCCTCCGTCCTCCTTGGCAACCACTACAGTACCACTGCCTCCTCGGCCTCGCGATCCTCCCACAGTGGCGAGAGCTCTCTGACAGTGCTTCCCTCCTCCTTCCCTGTTTTCGGCACCAGTGTAACACATTTTAAAGTCAGGCAAGGAGGAGGCAGGAACCGGCTTAACACAAATATAAAGTTTAGTAATAAACCAAACTCAAACAGAACAGATAACACATAAATGAAACACAATGTGCACATGCATCTTTGTTTCACATGCTCTCTCTTTCTCTCCCCCAATGGTGCCTCCAGCCACTCCTTTCTCGCTTTCTCTCCCAGTGATTGGCCAAATCAGTGCCAGGTGTGCATCCTCACAACCTGCCTTCTCCCTCCTCCTCCTCGTCAAAGTGTGTTCTACTCAGTGGGGCTAATTTGAATTGAGCATTTTTGTACTGTAATCAGGGGTTGTGCTACAGTTTGTGATTATTTGTCAGTATCTGGTGTGACCCACTTGTGCAGCAATAACTGCATCTAAACATTTCTGGTAACTGTTGATCAGTCCTGTATGATATGGTCAAAAGGTTTTTGTAGCAGCAGCAAACTGTATGTGCTGTGCTGGCAGAGGACCAAAAGAAATGGCACCTGATGCTTAAAGATATGGACATTACAATTTAGAGACTTTAAGAGAAGTCCTTGGACCACTGTGTACTTTTACAGATGTATTCTGTGGTGAGAAACACACAACCCTCTTATCTGTCTTACCACTGATAGGGAAGATACAGTCTTGTCTCGATAATGAAGACAGTGATTCTATACTTGCTATGGAAATGAAAGGTGCAATCAAAGAAAATCTCAGGCAGTATTGTAATGAAGAGAAGTTACAGCTAATTTTGAACACTGCCACCTACCTGGACCTTAGGATTAAAGATAGCTTTGTTGTACTTGTGGCTGATGTAAAACAAAGGCTTCTGGACCAAATAAGGGAGGATGCTGATGACAGAGGTGGAGCCCATGTGCCAAGTGGAGCAGAGGATTCAAGCCAAGACAGGCCATCTAAAAAGTCAAAAACCGACTTGAAACATCTCCTTTCGAGTATCCAAGGAGAGAAGAAAGGCAGTGATGCCACAGAAACTCAGGGGCTTTCCACAAGTGACCATTTAAATAGAGGATTTCTGGTATACAGCAAAATGTCAGTGCTGAGGAGGATCCCCTCTGTGAATACTTATGTAAATGTGCTTTTTTTTTTGGTTTTTATTTTTAATAAATTTGCAAAGATTTCAAACAAACGTCTTTCAAGTTGCCATTGTGGGGTATTATTTGTAGAATCTTGAGGAAAATAATGAATTTAATCCATTTTGGAATAAGGCTGTAAAATAACAAAATGTGGAAAAAGTGAAGCGCTGTGAATACTTTCCGGATGCACTGTATGTTGGTGTTCCTTTCCAGAAACCCTGAACTGGTCAAGAAAAAGTTCAAGAAGCTATAAAAAGTGATACCTTTTTTTTTTAATCTGGTATCATAGTGGTAAAGCTGTACCTTTTAAAAAAAAAAAATAAATAAAAAAAATAAAAAAATAATTGAACTTTTGTGAAAGGATTTTTTGTAAATGTTTGTATCGTATATCAGAGAAGGAACTATGAACTACAGTTCCCAGCAGCCACTGCACCTCATTGCATCACAGTCACATGACCATTGGATTCACCTGCACCTGAATAATGTCATGTTATCAAGCACCTATGTATATATAGCCACAGTTTGCGCTGCACTCCTTGTTTTTCGTTTGTCTTTCTTTGCTGTTGGTCCTATTGCTGTGTTTATGGTCATTGTTTCACGGTTATTCTTTGCTTTAGTGTTTTGCTACTTGTTCATACCTTCTTTTGTGTTTCTTTTCATTGTTATTAAACTCTTTATCTGCACTTGCATCTGTCTCTGCCTCCAAAACGTGACCGAACATAAGACCTTAACATGGATGCAGCAGTCCAAGAAGCCCTATATGAAAGGGAAAACCTGAGGTAGGAGAAGGAGGGAAAATTATACCTAATTAACAACGTGGCTCAACGTGATGTACTCTGTCATGGGCTATGCCAAAGGGGAGCCTTCTGGAACCAGGCTGGGACCATCTCTCACACTCCCTCCCCCACAGTGGATCTAGTCCATCGTGACATCCATACTGCCAGCATGTTTCACAGATGGGATAAGGTTCTTCTGCTGGAATGCAGTGTTTTTTCTTTCTCCAAACATAAAGTTTCTCATTTAAACCAAACAATTCTATTTTGGTCTTATCCATCCACAGAACATTTTTCCATTAGCCTTATGGCTTGTTCACATGATCGTTAGCAAACTGCAGACAGGCAGCAATACTCTTTTTGGAGAGCAGTGGTTTTCTCCTTGCAACCCTGCCATGCCATCTTGAATTTCCTCTATTTGTACAAAATCTGTGTGACTATGGATTGGTTAAGTGCAAACTCATTAGACATGGTTTTGTAACTTTTTCCAGCCTGATGAGCAGCAACAGCTTTTTTCTGAGGTACTCAGAAATCTCCTTTGTTTATGTACCATTATACACTTCCCCAAACATGTGTTGTGATGATCAGACTTTTATAGATCCCTGTTTAAATAAAACAGGGTGCTTCTTCACCTGATTGTCATCCCATTGAAAACACCTGACTCTAATTTCACCTTCAAATCTACTCCTAGAATAAATAAATGACCAAGTATAATATTTTTGTCTCATTTGTTAAATTGCGTTCTCTTTGTATACTTTTGGAACTTATATATATATATATATATATATATATATATATATATATATATATATATATATATATATATATATATATACAAAGAAAAAGAATACAATGTTAGAGTGTGATGTGGTAGTAGGGTGTAAACATTGTAGATATGGCAACAGATTTGAGTGGAATTAAGGTGGCAGTACAGTGCAAACATTGTAAACATTGTAAACCATGTGAAAAATCTGGAAGTAAAGTGGCAGTGCATATAAATATAGATATGGATTATGGATAGTGATAGGTCAACTATCGGCCCAAGAGCTTTTCCTAAGATTGGCTCAGTGCAAATAGCGTCCCAGCACAGTGATGAGCTGTTGTAGATTGTTGTCACAGTTGGTACAAACTACCTCCTGTACTGCTCCTTTCTACAGCAGAGCTGAATGAGTCTTTTTACAGGAGCTCCACTGTTTAACCAGTATGTCATGGAGGGTATGTTGTTCATTGTCCTGAATGGCAGTGAGTTTTTTGAGTGCCCTCTTTTCCACAAAGACCTTGAAACTGTCCAGAGAGCAAACTGTCAAGTAGGGTCTGTTCATCCCTTTCTTGTTCACAGCCTCTGAGTTGACCTTCCAGTCCAGCTTGTTATTGAGATTGACACCAAGGTATCTGTAAGTGCCAACCTGCTCAACGTCCTGACCCGTGATGGTAATGGGGCTGGTCATGGTCCTCTTCCTCCTGTAGTCCACCACCATCTCCTTGGTCTTGGTCATATTGAGGAGCAGATGGTTCTGCACACACCACTCAACATGGTTGTTGACCAGGTCCCTGTATTCCTCTTCCTGTCTGTCCCTTATGTACCTGACCACCACATCAGAAAATTTCTGAAGGTGGCAGAGATCTGACCTTTACTGAAAGTCTGTGGTGTACAGGGTGAAGGGGAAGAGGAGAGCAGTTCCCTGTGCTGCTCCAGTGCTGCTCAGCAGGTGCTCAGACAGGCAGGCTCCCACGGCATAAACTGACGTCTGTCCGATAATTAGTCAGTGACCCAGGAGACCATGGACATGTCCACATGCATTCTTCTCATCTTCTCTCTCAGAAGAAGAGGTTGGATGGTATTAAATGCACTCGAGAAATCTAAGAAAGTGATTCTCACTTTGGTACTGTTGTAGTCCAGATGAGAGTGGGTCCTCTGAAGTAGATATATGACTGCATCATACATGCCTACCTGTGTCTGGTAAGCAAACTGCAGGGGGTCCAGAAAAGAGCTTACTTTAGGTCTTACATTGATCAGCACCAGTCTCTCCAGGACCTTCATTACATGTAATGTGAGGGCTACTGGTCTATAATCGTTCAGGGTGGAGGGAGTTGTTTCCTTTGGAACAGGAACCAGGCAGGATGTTTTACATAGCTCTGGCACCTTCTACAGTAGAAGGTTCAGTTTGAAGAGGTGCTGAAGGATCCCACACAGCTGGTAAGTGCAGACCCTCAGTACCCTGTGACTGATTCTATCAGTCCTTGTAGCTTTACCAGGTTTCAGCTCTTCACCTGGCCTGTAGTGATGGATAGGTTGGGGGGGGGTAGTGATTCCATTGAGGGATGGCTGTTGGATGAGGGGGATGATTGGGGAAATTAGAGTCATACTTCAGAAGAAGGCTGCGTGATGAGTGGGGGTGAATGGTTCTGAGGTGAGCAAGGAAGAATTGGTGTGGAAGGCAGGGTGGGAAAAGATGTTTGAGCTTGGAATGAGTTGGGAAAGAGTGGTAGCAAGGGAGTGGATGAGATAATGTGAGAGGGCATCGTGCTGAACCTATTAAAGGACAAATTCAGCTTGTTGACACTTTCTAGATTGCCCCCACAGGTTGTGGTTTTGCTTTGAAACCAGTGATCTGCTTCATGCCAGCTCAAAACTCCTTTGTATTGTTCTAACCTTCCATCTTCCTTATGTTGGCTTATTTGTTCTCCCTCAGTCTCACCTTCAATTCCTTCTGCACCCTCCTTATCTGTTCCTTGTCCTTCTTCCTGAATGCCTGCTTCTTTTGTTCAGTAGTTTCTTCGGGTCCTTGGTGACCCAGGGTTTGTAATTAGGAAAACATTGCACCCTCCTGACAGGAACTATAGCTTCTGTGCAGAAATCGATATAATCCAGTATGCAGTCCAGCATGTTGTTAATGTCTTCCCCAGCTGGTTCACATAACATTTCCCAGTCTGTTGTCTCAAAGCAAAACTCCAGAACTTTCTCAGCCTTTTGTGACCATCTTCTTATGGTCTTCTTTGTGACAGAGTGTCTTAAAACAACAGGCCTGTATGTGGGTGCCAGCAGAATCAGGTTGTGGTCAGACCTTCTTGGTGGGGGCAGAGCAGACAAAGTGTATGCACCCTTCACACTTGCATACAGGAGATCCAGTGTTATGTTCTTTCTGGGCAACAGTGATGCTCCTTCACCATTCTCCATGTCCTGGATTACACCATCTGTTATTTAGAAACAGTGTGACCCCTCCACCTTTCCTCTTACCACTCAGTTCAGTGTCTCTGTCTGCCTTCACTGTCTGAAATCCAGGGATAGAAGCATTCGAGTCTGGAATATCCTTGTGCAGCCATGTGTCAGAGAAACAAATCACACTGCACTCCTGATACTCCATCTTAATCCCGATCAGTGCATTGAGCTCGTCCATTTTATTGCCAAAATCTGGAACATTTCTCATGATGATGGAGGGAATGAAAGGCTTGTACCGTCTCATCTTTGCTTTTATTTTGGATCCAGCTCTGCATCCTCTGTATGGTCTCAGCAGTTCTTTAGGAATGTTGAACCACATTCCAGAGTGTGGCACAGATCATTGGAGCACCAGAAGCTGAGCATGTGTGTAAATGAAGTGACCTGCTCTCTCCCTGTGGTTCTCCATTCCAAGTGTAGAGTGCATGATTAAAAAAATATGCTAAAACAAGCTAAAACCTAGGAGTAAGAAAAATAAGAGCTGAAGAAACTAAATGTGCCAGATACATAAGTAGTAAAACCTAATATAGGTAAAACAAGTAAGATATAACATCTCTTTGAGACAGGAGCTGTTGTAATCGGCTGCCACTGGCATAGCACCATCTTACACATTCCTGTAGCATTACTGTTTCTTACTGTAAGGGAGACAAGGAAGTTAAATAAATAAATAAATAAATAAATAAAATGCAGTTTTTAATAACTTTATTGAATGTTTATTAAATAATTTGGCTGATTTGTTATAGCTAGGACAAGTTCCATTAATAAAAAAAAATAAAATAACAATTGGTATTTTCCTAATAATATCATATAACCACTGCAGAGGTGGTTACAGTATCAAAAAAAGTTACTCAAGTACCAGTACCATTTCTCAGAACAAAATACTCAAGAGAAAAAAAAAAATCCAAATATCTACTTGAGTAAAAGAAAGAAAGTGTATATTTTAAAAAATCCTGGGTGTAAAGCAAATGTGCTAACCAGTAATCCGCCATGAGCTAAAACAAAAAACAAAAAGAAAAATATAGCACAAGCAGCAATTTGTGGGGTCCAAACACTTAATACTACCCCCAGTGGCCAGTGCTTACATAGAACAATAAAGAGGCCGTAGATTAACATACTTATCCAGTTTTGTGATGATAGCTCAGTCTAGTTGTATGAAATTACTTCAGTATCTCTTCCTGTACATGCCTTTCATGTTTTCTATGGAGCCGTATGAACACTCATGAGTTACAGCTGTTTGGTTCTTGAGGCGTTTTTGTTTGGGAGCAAGGAATCAGTGGTGACAAGAATTTTAATTGTAAGACTCATAGTTCATGAGATATAGACTAAAACACAAAGACTTGCACTCTAGCGCCACCATTGGACTGATCTCACTTACCTGAGCGGGGAGGGGAGTACAAATGGTTGACCAAGTTTCACGTCTCTATGATTTATTGTTTGGTCTGCCCATTGCATTTTGCTGAAGAAAAAGAATAAGGTAAAGGAATTTTGGGTGTAGGACTCATGGTTCATTAGATATGGACCAAAATGTAAAGACCACTGTTAGGCCAACTGGGCACATCTCGCTGTGGGTGAGTATTACCTGTGGACCAAGTTTGATGTTTCTACAATTTACATTTTGGGCTGCCAATAGTGTTTTGGTGAAGAAAAAGAATAATAATGAAAAGAATAATAATAAAAAGATTCCAATATTGTTCCAACACTTCGTGCTTATTCCAAGCACTTCACAATTTTACCTCAAAATACAGTCACAAGGGGTGATTTGTGGGGTCCAAACATTCTTTGCAAATAGCACCCCCAGTGGCCAGGTTTTGATGCTGGCTGAAATCTGATTGGCTGAATACAGTAATTGAAACTACTAATTGAACCTAACTCCTTTCAGTGACCATGACAGAACCTTTTTAGACATCCTCATCCTTGTCCTAAACATGGCTTTCAATTTATTCAAATCCTTATAATAACTAATGAACTACAGCTGTTTGAGTAAACCAGCTTTGCCGCCTTATAATTGATTGCAGCGTCCTTCGAGCTAACGCTATTATAGTCATTCTTCTAATCTCTATACTTTAAAATTATTTACCTTACGTTATACAAATATAACCGACACTACCTTAGATAAAACAATCGTAACGTTGCGCTGTCGCTAAATTTGATCTGTTTTTACAAACATCCGCGACTAGCTAGTAGCCCGCTAGCATCACCTACCGCTAGCCTTGTTTACATTTCACATTTCTCATTTACCACTGTTCTGTTTAAAAAACAAATATGTCTGCTGTTTCTCCGGTTTTGAGTGCAGATGAGGACTCGCTCGAGCTTCACATGGTGCTGTTGGAACTGGAGGATGTGGAGAAGCAGATCCGCGGCCTACTCGACATGCAGGCCCAGCTGCTGGAGCGAAGAACTGCGCTGGAAACATTTTGTGCCTCTGCCTACACATCCAAGGTAAGCACACAGCGTGGTATTTCTACTCCCAGCCCCTCTACGCCGTGTGTTTCTCTGTGCAGGGACCGTGCACCTAGGACTTTCCCAGCCAAGGTCTTCGTCACGCTGGCGCCAACACACCATGGGCCTTGGGTGAACCAGCGGCGGAAGGCACGGGCTGGACCCCAGGCGAGGACCTCTCCACCTCCGGTGTTCGAGGTTCCAACCAGGAACCGCTTCGCCCCTCTCCGTCAGACCAGACCTAACGTTGTGATCGTCGGGGACTCCATTGTGCGGAACGTCCGTGTAGCTTCATCTAAAGGTAAGGTGCACACGCACTGTTTTTCTGGTGCTCGTGTCCTTGATGTTGCTGCGCAGGTATCCGGGATCCTGAAGAAGGACGAGCGCATTGGAGTGGTTGTGCTGCCCGCAGGGACAAACGACATCAGGCTGCGGCAGACGGAGGTTCTGAAGAGGGACTTCTCCAGCCTGATCAAGACGGTACGAGGCAGATCACCCACCGCGAAGATCATCGTCTCTGGACCTCTTCCCACATACAGACGTGGAGCCGAAAAGTTCAGTAGACTTCTAGCTTTAAATGATTGGTTAGTTTCTTGGTGTAATGAGCAGAATCTGGTGTTTGTCAATAACTGGAATCTGTTCTGGGAGCATCCTAGGTTGTTTCGTCCTGATGGCCTGCACCCCAGCAGCCTCGGAGCGGAACTGCTGTCTGACGACATCTCCAAGGCGCTACACTCCAAGTGACTGCCTAACATAAGTACATCTTCTGACAATAACAACGTTAATTATAATCAATGTTCAATTAATAGTCCAGCACCTGTAATACATACTATAGAGACTGTGTCTGTTCCCCGAGCTATAAAAATACAGAGAAAATCTCGGAAAGTCTGTCTTCGTAACCTAATTAACATAAAATTAAATCATATTGAATGCACAGCCAGCACTTTTAATCTGAAGCTAGGACTATTAAACATTAGATCTCTTGCGTCTAAGGCTCTTATTGTTAACGAAATCATTACTGATCAGGAATGTAATTTAATGTGTTTAACAGAAACTTGGATTAAACCAAACGAGTACATAGCATTAAATGACGCCAGTCCTCCTGGATACAGTTATGTACATCAGCCTCGTTCAACTGGTAGAGGAGGACGTGTTGGTCTCATCCATAGTAAAAATCTAGTCGTCACACAAAAACCTAGTTATAAATTTAATTCTTTTGAAATTCTTTATACCGGTATAAGTTATGTAGCCACAAAAAATAAGTCAATTCCTCTAATTATTATTTACAGACCCCCAGGGCCATATACTGAATTTCTTAGTGAATTTGCAGACTTTGTCTCAAACCTGGTTGTGTCTGTAGATAAAGCATTAATCGTCGGAGATTTTAATATTCATTTTGATAACCTGGAAGACCCTCTAAGAATAGCGGTTGTGTCCATCTTAGACTCAGTAGGGATTAATCAGAACGTAATCGGGCCTACTCATAATGGTGGTCACACTCTTGATCTGATACTGACATACGGATTAAGTATAGAAAATATTGTAATTTTTCTGCAGTCTTAAGTTGTCTCAGACCATTATCTTATCTCGTTCATAATACATATTGATCATAATATTTCCACCTTGCCTTGCTACCGCGTAAAACGTACCTACACATCAGCTACTGCACCGAGCTTCATAAATAACCTCGCAGAAACATCAATTAGATTTGGATCACCGTCAGATCCGATAGAACTCGATCAGGCGACTGAAAGCTTGGAGTCAACACTCTGTTACACGCTAGATAGAGTGGCTCCACTCAAAAGAAAAATAATTAGAGAGAAAAAATTAGCACCCTGGTATAACAGTCAAACGCGTACCTTTAAACAGAGAACTCGACAGTTAGAACGTAAATGGCGTCAAACCAAACTGGTGATATTCCAAACAGCATGGAAGGAGAGCCTACTGAAATATAGAAAATTTCTTGGCGATGCTAGAAAAATCTATTTCTCCACCTTAATAGGAGATAACAAAAACAATTTTAGATTCCTATTCAACACTGTAGCAAAATTAACTAGGAATAAAACCACTACAGAGAGAAACACTCAATCATTACATAGCACTGAAGATTTCATGAAATTTTTCATTGATAAGGTTGAAAATATTAGATGTGAAATACAAGCCATTAAATTAAAACCGGACAGTACTGTAACAAACCCATTAGATGATAATGTAGCAATTTCAGATCAATGTTTAGAGTGCTTTGCTCCGCTTAGAGAGACCGAACTAGCTACATTAATCTCTTCAGCCAATTCATCAACTTGCATACTAGACCCTGTACCTACATGTTTCTTTAAACAGATTTGTCTAGGAGTAATTGAACCACTTTTAATATAATCAATTCTTCCCTTAGCACTGGCTATGTACCTAAATCACTTAAATTAGCAGTTATTAAACCCTTGATTAAAAAACCTGACCTTGACCCCTCTCAACTGTCCAGCTATAGACCTATATCAAATCTCCCCTTCCTCTCTAAGATTTTAGAAAAGGTTGCAGCAAAGCAGTTATGCTCGTACTTAGATAGGAATGTTAAAACGTACAAATACGTTTTAAGCCTAGACTTAAAACGTATTTGTTTACTCAAGCCTACCCTGACTAGACTTTCTATTATACTAATTCCCAGTCCTAATAATCTTTTCTCTCCCTCTCTCCTTCTGCCGAGCCACACACGATTTTATGGAGATACTAGAGATCCAGATCCTTTCTGCCTCTGGATGGAGCTCAAATCTTCTCCAATTCCAGACTGCTGGGACTATGGCTGCTCCTAAGACCATACAGACTTCATATAAGTCAATAATGAACTTTTTCACATTATCTGTTGTTACCCAGATGAGGATGGGTTCCCTTCTGAGTCTGGTTCCTCTCAAGGTTTCTTTCTCTTAAAACATCTTAGGGGGCTTTTCCTTGCCACCGTCGCCACTCAGTGGCTTGCTCAGATGGGATAAATTCGCACCTTTAATATCTGTATACCGTGTTGATATTTCTGTAAAGCTGCTTTGAGACAATGTCTATTGTAAAAAGCGCTATACAAATAAAATTGAATTGAACTCTAAAGGTAGCTCTTCTACTGGCCCTGTCATCTCTTCAGCATGTAGGAGATCTACAAGCTCTCTCTGTTGCCCCTTACTGCCTTGACTTTGCTCCTGGATTAGCCAAGGCCTTCCTGTATCTTAGGCCGGATTATATTCCTAAAGTGCCTATGTCTGCTGCCCAGCCAATAGTGTTGAAAGCTTTCTGCCCTCCTCTGTTTCTCACACTGGAACAAGAGAGAATGCACCTACTGTCTCTAGTAAGGGCTCTCTATACTTATTTCCACCGCTCCAGCCAGTGGAATAAGTCTGAGCAGCTGCTGGTCTGCTTTGGCGGTGACAGTAGAGGTGATGCTGTGTCAAAGCAGCGCATCTCTAATTGGATAGTGGAAAAAATCTCTATCGCTTATGAGGCGCACGGTCTCGCTACGCCTCTGGTCATAAGGGCTTATTCCACTAGGGGTGTCACCTTCTCAGAGGCTTCGTCCAAAGGGGTACCCTTACAGGATGTGTGTGCTGCAGGTGGGTGGTCTACACCACACACATTCATTCAATATTACAGCCTGGATATGCATTCCACAACGGGCTCGAGTATCTTGCAGTGACCATCGGGCTTGGATCTTTTTATATAGGCCATACCCTCAGTATGATGGAGTGGGTATTGTCATTCCCATAGCATGTAGTTCCCTTTGAAAGGGAGCAAGTCGTTGCATAGCTTTGTCATACTGGGGCGTGCTTGTGAATTGTGTCTTTACTTCAGATAATAGAGGCTGACAGCGTGGTTCACAGGTGCTGTTTTTACCTGATCACAGCAGGCCTATAAATAGGCATGATGTTAAACAAGCTTCAGATACTGGTCATAAGCAAGGGCGCTTCCCAGAGTGTGTAGCTCACACAATGTCTCGTTCTTTTCTCAGGGAACAGGGTTACATGTGTAACCCAAATGTTTTTTGGGGTGTGTGTGTGAGAGATTTTCAATTCAATTCAATTCAGTTTTATTTGTATAGAGCTTTCAACAATGGACATTGTCCCAAAGCAGTTATACAGAAATATATCATTTCAGGATAGAAATTTTAATTGTATAAATTTATCACTAATGAGCAAGCCAGAGGTGACAGAAGCAAGGAAAAACTCCCTGAGATTATGTGAGGAAAAAACCTTTATATGACCCAGACTCAAAAGGGATCCCATCCTCATCTGGTGACACCAGATTATAAATAAATAATAACATATAATGAATATGCAATTATAAATAAATCCCTTCTATTAATGTGCTAATACTACATGGTCAAATAGTGCAATTGTGTAACCAGGAAAATTCATTACAGTTTTTACATGAAGTCTGTTTTGTTGAACTCATCCGCTGTTTACTGATGGCGACTTGAATGCAAAACTGCAGTCAAAAAGCTATCATAGCAATTGAAGTCCTTACCCATCATAATATTAGTGTTTTTGAATTGACCGTGCAGGTACGGAGAGAAGAAGGTGTCAGGATCACTGGTACACTCAGGGGTAACGTGTACTGTCACTCAACACGGAGAGAGAGAGAGAGAGAGAGAGAGAGAGAGAGAGAGAGAGAGAGAGAAAGAAAGAAAGAAAGAGAGGGAGAGAAAGAAAGAGAGGGAGAGATAATTAGTTATGCTTATTGTCCCATAATGGTTAAGCACAATGTATTTTGCATGAGTGCAAGCAGGGACACTGGCAAGACTAGGTATGACAGCATAAATAAAAGGGAGAGCCAGAAGGTAACACAGACATGAGAGTGCCCTGGGACATAAGGCAGCCACATGGGAAGGAGTGCAAGAAAATCAGCTGCATGCGGCTTGTCTAGGTGAATGTTGAAGTCACCGAGGACCACAAGAGCAGTTCCGTCATCCGGGATGGTGAACAGTAGCATGTCAAACTCTTTGTTGAACTTCCACTGTTGACCTGGTGGACAATAAACAACAAGAAAGTGCATTTTGGCAGGGTCAGTAACTGTAACAGCATGAAATTCAAAGTAAGTGTAGGAGCAAGGGGGAGAGAGACACGTAAATTTCCATGTTTTGAAGAGAAGCAAACCTGTACCACCTCCTCATCTGTTGGGGTGTGAGGTATTGGAGAAGCTGAAGTTGGAGGCCAGGGCAGCGGGTGTAGCAGTGTTCTCAGTATGGATCCAGGTCTCAGTCAGAGCCAGCACACTGAGGTTGGAGTGGGTTGCAAAGGCAGGAATGAAATCTGCCTTGTTCATGGCAGATTGGCAGTTCTAAAGTCTGATAGAGAACGAGACTGAATCTGCAGAGGCTACATGCAGACAGCATAGGTTGTCCAAGTTGTGTACTTTTCTGGGAGTGTGCTGTGGTCTGCGCCTGTGGTAAATAACAGGGATAAACTGATGACACATGTCAGTGTGTAAACTGGTAAACAGCGAGAGGAAGAGAGGAGGAAAAGGTGGAGAGAGGGAGAAAGTATACTTAGCAGCCGGAGTGGTGTCTTGTCGGTGTCCTTGCTCGGTGGACTCGTGTAGGTAGACTCGTGCAGGTAGACCCACAGGTCTTTACACAAGCTAGGTCTTTACACGACGAGCGCTGATGCTTCCACCTCAGCGTTTCTTAAGTACTCTGGTGGGGTGAGCACACCTCTTTAATTAGCAAAAAAAGTGTAATCGCGTGAACAAGTGACTCCTGAACCGAAACTGAATATGAATATTGGAATTAGCTCCAATCTAGCAGCATATAAACAGCTCTTAGCAACATGGAAGCACAGTTACAGCTTCTATCTGACAACTGATGCTAAAACTAGTTTCAACTAAAAATCAAGAAAGAAACATTCCCTTAATGACAACACATTTTCTAGTCTATCAAGGAGAATAGTATGATCAGTGGTATCAGTGTGAAAAACGTGTCAATGGGTAATATTGGGTATGCATTTGTGTTACTGTTTGGGGTTATTTCATTTTGTGTAAACACATTGTTAGAAAAAGCATGATGTTTGAATGTGTACATATATGAGTAGAATATTTGTTTTGTGAAATAAATGAAAACAAATGTTGATTACGTTTTTAGGGAGCCCGGTTTGCCTTTCAATAAAAAGTTTAGGATGTAAAGCGTTTTAAAAAAAAAAGAATCTGTTTAAAAGAATCGCGCGTATTACATACCTTCTAAACATAAACCTTTAGGAGGTAAAAAAAGATTAAAAGAGCTGTTTAAAAAGAAATCTGTTTAAAAAGATTAAAAGAGCTGTTTAAAAAGAAATCCGTATTACTTGCCTTCCAAAAAAACAAAAACAAACACATAAAACCTTTAGGATGTAAAAATGGTTACATTACATGACTTCTAAAAAAAGATCCTTATGAGGTAAAAAAAAGTTAAAGTGTTGGCTAAAAGAATTGTCGTATTGTTTAAACTAGAAGATGAGTTTTCCCGAGATGTCTTCCATACGCTGGGTTAAAGCAGTAATGACGTGAAAACCGAATCACATCTCTCTCTCTCTAAACCCCGCCCATACATACGTGTTTCAGACACACCTATCTCTCTCGCGCTCTCTCTCTCTCGTGCTCTAAACCCATGCCCATACACGTGTTTCATCGGTAGACAGTGCTTTCTGCCAAAATGTCAATCGAAGTTCAAGGCGATTCTTGAACGACAGTTTTAGGCACAATTAATTTATGGCTCTTTGTGTTTCTCCTGACAAAGAGTTTTGTGGGGGAGACCAGGGTGGTCCTGGTGTAATCCTATCAGTTTGTTTATGAAAATGAGTGAGTGTCTGGGGGGGTATTAATGGCTTTATGATACACCCAACAATAGGTAGGCGCTATGTTTAAAAGTGGAGTCAGTTACACAGAAGTCTCTAAGTATCGGCTGTGTAACAGTGCGCTGTGTAATTTTAGATGAACCTTCTCATTTTAGCTCACCACTAAAGTTTTATTTTTATTTTGAGGAATACTTCAAAGAGGAGATGGCAGTCTATCGTAACAGTAAGTGTTTTATAATAATAATAATAATAATAATAATAATAATAATAATAATAATAATAATTATTATTATTATTATTATTATTATCATCATCATTATTATGCATTATTAAGAATGTTTATTTATAAACACATTTATGGGGTTTAGTGTAATGGATAAACAGGTATCTAATGCTACAGGTGATGCTGACATTGTGTCTATTCCGGACATCATAGACGAAATCAAGTTTCTGAACAAGGCAAGCGGTACGTACGTGTTATTATTTATAAGTATTCGTTCCTATGTATGATGTGTTGTGTATGTGTAGAATGATTATACTCAGGCCTCGAACTCAGGTGGTACGGCTCCGCGAGTCAGTGATAAGAGAGTGGGTAAGTGATGTAATAATTAGATATTTGGCGATTATGTTTAAATGTGGTTTATCCTGTTTTATGCTGTTTTCTTATGTTTTTGTGTCCGTTTGTTTACTGTTCAAGGATTGTCAAATCTTGTAAACAAGATTGCCACTCCAGAGTTCAAAAATAGTGTTGCGGGTTCTACTGAAAGGCGTGTGTCAACAAAATCTGGAAAGGCCAAGCGTAAAACAGTCGCTCAGGTCCATAGCATATGCATAGTGACGTCTACAACTCCTAAGCGCAAACAATCAAGATCTCCCCCAGGATCGACAGAGGGTATGTAGTATGTATTTAAAAAAAAGAGTGTTTCATCATCCTAATTCGTACTGATTTCCTAATTCATGTTGCCTTTTTTCCAGAGGCAGTTGTGAATGAACGGGCTGTCACTGAACCGCGTGCTATAGACTCTGGTTTGAGCTGGGATCACGAGTTGTTAGAATCGAGGGACGCTTGTGCATTTTCCCCGGCTCCTGGAGAAACGCATGCCAGTGAATGTCTGACTGCGGGAGAGGACGATTCTGAGGCTCTACCTTCAAATCAAGAAGCTTATGGTTGTGAGTCGCCGGCTATTATAGACAACAACAGAGACTTGTTTGAACTGATACGAATCGGGTTCAAGACCATTGAGGGCCGTATTGCGGGTGTTGAAAAGAGTTTTGCTGGTGTTGCAGAACGTCTGGACAACCTTGAGAAGAAACAACATTTTTATAATCAATCTGTGACTGATACATTACAACGGCACACCATCACGCATAAACACATTATAGCTACCCAGAGGCTCCTTGCTGGGGAGATTCGCCACGTTGGCCACGACCAATATTTGACAACGGAGTTGTTAAAGCAGCTTGTGCACTTAGTTAAAAACAAGAAACTCGGGTGAGTTGTACAATACGTTTTTTTATACATCTGTGTGTATGTGTGTTTATTTGCTGATTCGCATCTGTTTTACTGTGTGTGATTTTTTTTACTAGTTTTGTTTCAATTTAAAAATCTGTAAAAATGTCAAAGCGTTGTGGTGAAACACTTTGTAATCAGGGAGCAGTAATTAAATTTAGAAAATGCGATGATGACGGTTTGCGTTCTTTTAACTGCGCGGTAACACAGAGACATTACAGTATTTAATTCGGACAATGGAGGATCTGAATAGATCTGAGTCTACCACTGATGTGTTGGTGGGATTATTAAACACTGTTAGATCAATGGCTGAAGTTCAAACAGAATCAATGCCAAATTCGTCGTTAGACCATGATTCAAATTCACATCAGATGGGGTGGGGTTCAGACAGACAATCGTATCGATCGTTTAATCCTTCGGAGCCAAATTTTGGGTTATCTGAATCCGCTATTGAATCTATTGTAAGAGAGGGTGGGGATGTTGGTGGTTATACGGTGGTACCGAGACTCAGATTTAATAGTTTGGAGATACGGCGTCATATAAATATGCGTCGTATAAATATGCGTGTGATAACCGCTCCAGACCTGGCTGCGTACACTATATTTCTGCATGAGATCATGTCTGAAATAGTGTCGTTTTCCAGACTACTGGCCGGTGATGGGGGTTTAATCAACATTACCTTGAGAGGCCCTAATCTACCCTCTGATGTTAATGCTGTCTTGATACCTGATAACGATTACGATGTGTACGTACTCGCAAACCAGGTTGAGAACATTATGCAGAGCAATTCTGACGTGCGGGCTGATGACTGTCTGGATCTGAATGTGTCTATAGCTCATGGTGAACACGGTGGTGCTTATCGAAAGATATGTGATTTAGCTCATAATGAAGTAATTGCCAGAAACAGAATGAATCTGTTTTGCCCCAACAATATAACTAACAATCTGTGTTTTGCGATCTGTCTGGCCTATTTTCTACATCCACAAACGTCGTGTACTGATCTAGAGCCGATAGCCGAGTCTCTACAGAAAACTGCAGGGTATTCGGTACAGCAAAAGATAGGGTTTAATGACATCACATGGTTTGAATGGTTGTTACACATTAAAATAGTGGTGTTCCATAGAACATGCTCTGGTCTGTTGGAACACTTTACGACCAATGACGAGCCTCATAATAAGACTGTGTTCTTGTATCTACACAACGAGCATTATTTCATGATTAAGAACCTAAAAGCGTTCATTGGTACACTGTATGTGTGCGACTACTGTCACCATGGTTTTACTAGCCATAGAGAATATAGGTGTAAATACGTTTGTGATGTTTGTAATGCGCCATTGTCATAAATATGCTGGCAAAACGAGACAATGTCAAGATTGTTTGCGGTACTGCAGATCAACCTACTGTTATAAAGCGCATAAACAAATGCAAACAGGACAACAGTACACTCAGTGTGATATCACTAAATACTGTCAGAAATGTAATAGGCGATATCATGTCAACGGATCCACTCCAAAACAGCACGTGTGTCCTGCAGAACGTTATATCCACTGTAACGCTGAATTGGTTAAGGATGGTGTACACCAATGTTTTATACAACCAATAAAATTGGAACCACCTAGCGACAAATACATATATTATGATTTTGAAACACAACACACAGACGGTAAACATGTTGCAAATTTCGTATGCGTGATTACGTTTAAAGGGGAAGAGTTCAGAGCCGCTGGTACAGACAGTATAGATTGACTTGTTAAAAAGTTTAGACAGTCTCATTATCAGAATTTCACATGGGTTGCACACAATGCTTCTGGGTTTGACAACTTTATACTTATATATAATATTTTGCAAAAGCAGGGCTAACACTCCAAATTACTATGCAAGGCTGTCGGATCATTTTAATGTATGACAAGACATTCAAGCAATGTTTCATCGATAGCTACTCATTCATCCCTATGCGTCTGTCCATGACGTCCACTGCATTAAATCTAACCTGTGCTGACAAAGGTCATTTTCCACACCTGTTCAATAGAATAGAAAACAAAGACTACGTAGGCCCATACTCGGACAAGCATTTCTATGGCTATGAGACAATGTCTGACAAAGAGAGGGTTCTGTTTGATGAGTGGTATGTTACGGTATCGGGTAAGGTGTTTGATTTTAAAAATGAGCTTTCCATGTATGGCAAGAACGATGTCGTTTTGCTCCGTGAGGCATGCATGAAGTACCATCATGAATTCATACAGTGTACCAAACTCGACCCATTCAGATACACATAAATACATATAAAACCTGCTTCCTACCAAAAGACACCCTAGCTCTAACCCATAACAACGCATACACAAATCAGAACAAGACATACTCAACTGTTTCCATTGAATGGCTTGAATATGTCAAAACAACATGCGGCATAAACATTCAGCACGCATTAAACCACGGCAAGATGGTGATTGGAAAGTACCATCTCGATGGTTATTATGAAAAGGATGGTGTCAAATACGCTTTTGAATTCAACGGCTGTATGTTTCACGGACACGAATGTCGTTATAACCCCAACCATTTACATCCGTTATCAAAAGAACCCTACGGCTTGCTCAGAAGACAATTTGATGACAAAGTCGAAATATTGGAAAAAGCGTATGGTCACGATGTTGAGGTGATGTGGGAGTGTGATTGGAATAATGCTAAACAGACCGATGTCGCTGTAATGGCCTTTATGTCCACTTACACACATCCTGAATGATTGAAACCGCGCAACGCACTATTTGGTGGTCGTACTAACGCATACAAATTGTATCACAAAGCCGACAATAGTGAAAAAATATGATATGTCGACTTTACAAGTTTGTATCCCTTTTGCCAGGCCAAAAAATGTTACCCCATAGGACATCCACAAATAATTTTCAAGGATTTTGAACCTCTTGAAAATTATTATGGTTTGTCAAGGCAACAGTACTGCCACCACGAAAACTGCTTCACCCCGTCCTTCCCTATAGGACTGGTGGTAAGCTTATGTTTCCACTCTGTCATACATGTACCAAACAGCAGAATCAGACAGACCTGTGTGGTCATTCTGATGAGGAAAGAGCGATTTCAGGCTGTTGGGTCAGCATCGAGCTGTTGAAAGGTGTGGAAAAGGGTTATGTTGTAATGAAAATGGACGAGGTGTGGCATTTTCCACAACGGTCAGAAACTTTGTTGTGTGACTGTGTTAAAACATTTTTACAATACAAACAAGAGGCCAGCAGGTTCCTCGCACACGTTGTGACAGACGCAGACAAGGAATCTCAGATTACTTTGAGAAAGAGGGGATTAAGATGGACGTTGAAAAGATGAGTCATAACCCAGCACGGCATTCTGTTAACAAACTTCTCCTGAACTCACTTCGGGGTCGATTCTCGATGCGTGAAAACTTGCCATGTACAGAGCTAATTTCGGACCCAGAACAGTTTACACAACATATATTTGGCAACTGTTACGACGTTAAACACTTTTCATTCATGTCAGACAGCGCAGCACTAATTCAGTGGTGTTATGCGGATGGGAAAGGGGGTCAGACTCGTGACATCAACATCTTTTTTGGGGCTTTTACAACAGCTCATGCACGTCTAGAGCTGTATGAATTGATGGACAAATTGGGTGACAGGTTATTGTACAGTGACACAGACAGTGTGATATTTACATCTAGAGAGGGCGACTGGGAACCTCCACTGGGACCCTACCTCGGTAATTTAACTGATGAAGTTGGTGAAGGTGATCACATTATCGAATTTTGTTCAGGTGGGCCAAAAACATACGGTTACCGCACTGCGAAGGGCAAGGTCTGCATGAAAGCCAAAGGTATCACACTCAACGCTGTAAATTCAAAAGCCATTAGATTAGACACACTGATTGGACTTGTTGACCACTACGTCGTGGGGGCGGATGATAGTCGTCATATACTGGCATACACAGACACCATTGTACGTAATAAAAAACATTTCACACTACACAATAGGTCAGTCGTTAAAAAGTTTAAGGTGTTGTACAACAAACGCGTGCTGCTCCCTGATTTTACAATGCTCCCATATGGCTTCTGACAATCTTTTTGGACATAGGGGTGTGCGAGACACAGATGGTTTTGATTTCAGAATACAACACCCGTTTTCATGTGTGATAAGCGGCCCTTCAAACTCGGGGAAGTCATATTTTGTAAAAATGTTGTTGCAAAATGCTGTACAGTTTATTTCTAAAAAATTTTTTAAATATTGTGTATATTTATGATTGTTGGCAACCGTTATATGATGAATTGTTGAAAATGTACAAAATAAAATTTGTTGAAGGATTACCACAGATTCTGAATGATGATGCTCTGTTTCCAGCCAGCACAACTAATTTGTTGATCCTTGATGATCTGATGAAAGAGGCCAGCGGGAGCAATGAGGTGGAAAAAGTGTTCACCCAGTATGTACATCATAGAAATAGCGCGATTTATATTGTGCAGAATTTATTTTGCCAAGGGAAAGCCAGTAGGACCATCAGCTTAAACACAAATTATCTGATGTTGTTTAAAAACCCCCAAGACGCTAATCAACTCAGTGTTCTAGGAAGACAAATGTATCCCGGCAACAAAAAAAATTTTTGTGGAGTGTTATCAAGGCGCAACCAGAAAACCTTTCGGGTATCTGCTGATTGATTATAAAACAAAAACACCCGAACACTATCGGCTCAGAACAGATTTATTTGCACCACACCATGTGTTATATCTCCAGAAAAGAAGATAGCGAAATGTCGGCCAGACTTGGTAGAAACCTGCCACTTTTAAAAATATTATTAAAAGCAACACCCAAACAAGGATGGATTATTTTACAAACTGCCACAGACAAACTCATTGTGACATTGTGTGAAGTAGCTCTTAATGTTCTCTATGGTATTATACCGCTCACGTCACAACAATACCACAAACTGAGAAAAAGGAAAAGCGTAATCAAATTTGTAGTGGATAAGACAGTTGGAGTTAAAAGACAGAGACGTGTAATAAACCAACAGGGGGGATTTCTTCTACCGCTCTTAAGCGTGGCTATTCCTTTCATCTCCAGCCTGATTGCTTCTAGATAACAGGGAGTACACAGAGAAAATGTTTTTAGTCCCGCAGCATCAGTTGGATAAACTAAAGACCGGAACAAACCGCGATTCTATACAGCAAATTGTGGAGAATGATTTGGACATAGCTATAAGAAATATTTTGCACCGATCTGACTTGGACAATTATGAAAAGGCGAAGCTGTACACAAGCTTTTTACAGCGCTTTTTAACCATCGCCAGACAAGGGGACCGTGAAAACAGTACATTAACATTAACACCCCTGCAGACTGAGCACGCTGAAAAAGAAAAGCCGTCTGCGCCGCCCGGCGTAAATCCCCACGACGATTTAGATAACGTAGTGGCCGATATTTTGAAGAATGTTCCGCAGAGGAGTGTAAAAAACGCTCGCTACATTTTAGATAAAATGTCTAAAATGAAAGATGTCACATCTTAGGACGATTCAGGGGAGTTTGTGTTTAACGGTAGAACAATTCCTGGTTCCCACATGCTCTATTTAGTTAAAGGCATCATGGCTCCGCAAAAGATTTCTGATGCCCAAAGACCTGTCAGCTGGCTCGAATTTCTGGAGGCTTTTGCTACTTTAAACATACCATACTCAACGGTGCCAATCCATTATGTCAGACACGCAATTAACTCTTTCAATACCAAATCGACTTCGGCTATAACCAACTCGTCTAAGAAGCGTAAAAAACAGAAAATACTACCGAGCACACCATCAGCACAATCAAATTATTCAGATGGCCCAGTATTCAAATCACCCACGCTTGACACGAGTCAGTGGCTAAGTTTTTAATCCACAAGTTTTCTATTGTTTATGATCTTGTTATTATCTGTATTGCTGGATGTGGCATATGTATAATAATAAAATAATAATAATAATAATAATAATAAAGAGTCCAAAGAAGAAGAAATCTATGTTCTTTGTTTTTATTGAAAAAATCTAGTATTAGACATAAACATTTCACCTGTCTGAACACAGTGAATACATTTGAAAACATTTTCATTACAGCGACCTTTTTTTAGTTTTAGTTTTTTCATAAATGCTGACACCATCTTGTCATTTTTAATAAAATCCCCAGTACTTCAACACAGGGTCATAATCATACCCCTTTACCATGTGATAGAGAAAAAACACACAATGCTGCCCGCAGGTCTCAGCTGAAAAATCTTGGACTTGCTGAATCACTCTAGAATGGCGGTTTAGAAAGTTTTTGATATTTTGTGGAAAACGTTGTCATCTGGTTTATTACCAAAGCTGTCGAAAAAACAACCCACGCCGACCTTGTTTATGTAGATGGCTAGCCAGCGTTCACCTGGGAGTCCTGAAGGATGCATGTTGATTATCACCATTGACGGTAATTTTCTTAAGGGAGCTTTTGGTAGGTGGTCACACGGGAGTACGCAGAGAAAATGGGTATTACACGAGATCTTATCCATTATAGTCGTAAGCTGGATGGTGTCCATTTTGCCTATTAATAGTAATCAACCAGTATCTGTCTGCTATTTGACACTTCGATGATGCTGTCAAATATGGCATAAACAATTAAGTTGATCGTTCGGGGTAGAGGCTGTCTAAAACGTGCTTCTAATCTAATATTTCCAGACTTGATAAGCGATACGTGTTGACTGCAGTCTTCATCTGGCATGAGATTAAACGCATAAAGGGTATAACCGTGCAGAAAACCCTCCCTATCAATAGCTAGAGGCTGATTTTTAAGATGTTTTCCAGAAGCCAACGCTAACTGGTAAAATTCACGCACTGCAGATCCACTTCCATATTCAGGCTGCAGAGGTTTAGCGGGGTGCTGCTGGCCGTCCAGATAAACAGCCAAAAATTCTAGGTCATAGTTTTTAAATGCGAACGGATTTTTATTATACGAGCCTCTAAACGCGTCATTATCAACCATAGCCAGAACCACAGATTTTGGTAGAGTTCCTAAGAACAAGTTTTCTTGATTACAAACACGTGAGCCTACAGGAATTGAGAAGTATTTCACACATACTCTGTCGATGGGGTATTTGGCTGGCAGCAATACTTGTGCGTGCCCCAATCTCACACCTGGTGATACAGACACTTTTTTCACAAACAGCGAAGCTGACACAATGTTTAGTTTATAGGCTACAGCGTCGCTCCGCATCAAACAGAATTCATCTTTTGCTTGCGTCATGAGAATTTTAATGTCCACACCGTTAAGCATTAGTTTTTCTTGAAAGAATATGTCACTGTGAATGGGAGCCAGTAGTTCAACAACACTGCTGGCGTTGGTAAATACAGCTCATTTAGTCAAACCTCTATGACCACCAGCGGGGTCTGTCACGTCCATGTGACTGGCTGTGTCTTTGTAAAAGAGCCCCGCTGAGAATAGCGTTTCAACAGCATCTTTACCATAATTGGTTAGACACTCTGTTATGCAACGATAATGATACGTGTTGGAGCTTTGTGATATGAGACGGTCTCTAAGCGAAATGTCCACTTGTGAAAATATTGTAGATCCGGCATAGTTAATAAGCCCCACGGGGGCTCCGTCTGCTATGTCTGTACCGTCTGCATTAGTGATTTTGAGACATAAAAAAACAAGGGTGTTGTTTAGGTCCACATAATCCTCTCCAGTCCCCGCTATAAAAAACTCCAGAGGCGATGTTTCTGATATTGCTGACAATGGAGGTACTTCTATATATGTATTTTTTTCAATAATGATTTGAGTCAACAGTACTGTGAATAGATCCAGTTTGGTTTTTAAGCATTCTTCTGACATATTGTGTAGCAAAGACATGGTCTAAAATATTGATTTGGCTATCCTATTGGTTCTGCTTGGGATATGGTTTCGGCAGACCAATAGGATGAGAGCTACCCGATTATTTAAGGGCCCTTATTTTGGTAAGCAGATAGGTGTCTTGGTGATTCCGAGTCCCTCACTTCCTATGGCATTTCCGGTTCCCACTTCCGTTCAGGTACGTTCAGGCTTTGTCGCGGTGTAATGAGGTGAATACCTCAAGGCTAATTTGTTTGTTTTTATAGTTTTAGAGTGGCGCTGGTGGCGCGTGCATGGTGGCGCATGCATTGTGGCGAATTGGCGCTAGAGATCGCGTGGCTGTATGTACACTTTGTCCTGTAGCTTGTGCAGAATGGCATCCACCAATCCTTGAATTCTCTGGGGGTTAACCCGCAAACCACACCGACTCAATGCTTGAGCGATGAAATGTTTAAGTCCGGGTTTGACCAGATCACGTGATTGTTCCTCAAAGTATTTGTCAAAGAAATACGTGTCAGGTTCGAACAGACACGAGTGTCTAATCTGACTCGGATGATCTACTTTGCACCCCAAACAGAGTTCTTTCAGCTTTTTGTTGATAAGATGTTCCAGAAGGACCACGACTGTTGCTTTTATAATCTTGAATGAGTCAGATCGAATACAGCCGTCTGTATCATCAATACCGATGTAGGCAGAGGCGCCAGTTAAAGAGCCGCTGATTCTGTACGGAGTTGTGAGGAAACTTAGGTTGTGATATCCTAATTCCTTGCAGAAATTATCTAGCCACCTGTTGTCACATGTTTGTGGGAGGGATTCTAGCGTTGTTGCGTTGTCACCAGGCAAAGCCGGCGCTGTCTCCAGGTTGTTGCTGTAGCAGGAATATGCAGAATCTTGAGACATCTTTGTAATACGTGTTCACTGTAACACAGCCCACCCCATTTTAATCATCGCTGCATGAGGGCAGTCTTAAGAGAGATTCTCCGGAGTTGGTAAAGCCCAGCTCAGGGTTAAACAGCAGCTCCTTTACAATGTCCTTCTCATGAAGAATTTTTGACAAACTAACACATTGTTGTTTTTTCTTGGAGCAAAAGTTAACTCCTCATGCTTTTCATCAGAGTCTCTTATAGGTGTGATGCAGGACAGTCTTCTATGGATATTACAAGTTCTCAGGGTAGCCATTGTATTATAGTTGCAGACTGTCTTCTGTGTTTTAACTGTAATGTCTTAAGACGATATTTAAAAGCCATTAACACCCCCAGACACTAACTCATTATCATAAACAAACTGATAGGATTACAACACGACCTCCCTGGTCATAAAATAAGTGTCTCCCCCACAAACGCTTGGTTAGGAAAAACACAAAAAGCCATAAATTAGTTGTGCCTACAACTGTCATTCAAGAAAAACACAAAGATCATAAATTAGCACACTACTTCGATTGACATTTTGGAAGAAAGCACTGTCTACCGATGAAACACGTGTATGGGCATGGGTTTAGAGAGCGAGAGAGAGTGAGAGAGAGAACGAGAGAGAGAAGTGTGTCTGAAACATGTATGTATGGGCGGGGTTTAGAGAGAGAGAGAGATGTGATTCGGTTTTCACGTCATTACTGCTTGAACCCAGCAAATGGAAGCCATCTCGGGGAAAACTCCATGAAGTTGTTGCTGCTATATAATGATTGCATGTAAGTGTTTCTATTGTAGTCGTATTCTTAATTCATTTTGCTGTAGTATTAAATAAAAATCTAGGATTCTTTTTGTTATCTTCAATTAGGGTGGAGAGATAGATTGATCTAACAGGACTAAGAGATTTTCTATAGTTCAGCTGACTCTCCCTCCATGCTGGTTGAAATACAACCAATTTGGTTTGATGCCATTTATGTTCTAATTTACAATTAATGCTTTGTTTAAAGAAACAACCAGTTTCAAGATGAAATCTGCAAATTCACAAAATAATTAAGAATATGGCCCTTGGGGCCTGTAAATAATAATTAGCGGAGTCGACTTGGTAGACTTATTTTTTTGTGGCTACATATGTTATGTTAGTATAAAGAACTTTCAAAATGTTGAATTTATTACTAGGATTTGGTGTGACTTTCTCCTCTGCCAGTTAGATGGGGCTAGTGTAGATAACTGTTTTCGGGAGGACTACCTTAAATTAATGCTATGTACTCATTAGGTTTAATCCACAATGCTGTTTAGCACATTACATTAAACTCCTGATCAGTAATGGTTTCAGTAACAATAAGTGCTTTAGACGCAAGACATCTAGTATTTAACAGTCCTAACTTCAGATCAAAGGTACTGGCGTGCATTCAGTATGATCTAATTTTATGTGCATTAGGTTATGAAAACAGACTTTCTGAGTATTACTACATTTTTGTTTAGCTCAGGAAACAGACACAGTCTCAACATTTTGGAACTTAGGTGATGACTGCTTGTCTGCTCCCTGGCCTTGGCTCTGGATTGTCACTGATTAACTAGGCCTGTTCTAAGACTATGTGCTATGCTGCAAGAAATGAGAGCAGCACCTTCCCGAGTGGGATGGATACAGCCCCCGGCCAGCCTTGCCCTCAAAACTACTCCAATTATCTATAAAGCTCACATTGTTTTCACAGCACCATCTGGACATCCAGCAGTGTAGCGACCATAACCTGCTGTAAACTACATTCCCAAACCGTATTGGGACGGGGCCAGAGCATATTACTGCATCGGACATCACCTTCGCTAATTTACACATCTCTACAATGTTACTCTTAGTAACCTTTGACTGATGAAGGTGTATATCATTCGCTCCTACATAAATAACTACCTTTGTGAACCTGTGGTTGCCTAGGACCCTAAGATTACCTACTATGTCTGGTAGCTTGGCTCCCGGTATACTATAACCAGAGCTCTTTCAGGTTTCTCAGTGGGTGCTTCACTGTTACCTGTTAGACACGTGAAGCGGAGAGGAGTGGTGCTCCTGTGGGTGAGCCTTAGCCTTAGCTTTGGCTTTGCAATTATGCCACGGAGTCATCACCCATTCACCCTGCAGTAAGGGCTCTAACGCCGGAGTTGGGAGATTGCTATGGATGCCTTGGGTTGATGCATTGATATTTTAGACTTTAGATTCGACAGGGATGGACTCTGCTTGCTGTCTTTAGTAAAAAAAAACAAACAAAAAAAACAAAGCATTCTTCAAAAAAAAATAAAAATATAGCAGAAGGGAAAGTAAAACTACAACAAAGGAAAATGATAGCACAAAATTATTGATGAAAAAGAAAGGAAATACTTTCTGCTGAAAATGACAGGTTCTGTGTTATTCTACCCATCACAGGACTGGGATATGCTGCCCAGATTTTATATCATATAAATAGACTTTCAAGTAGAGGTGTACTTTACAGCTCTCCATGTTATCTGAGATTCAGGATTTTCCCTTCATTTTAATCAGATCCGAAGTAACTAGTAACTCCCTACTTGAGTCGTCTTCTAATTGCATACTTTATTAGTCTTACTCAAGTAAGTATTAACATTAATTATTTTACTGTTACTTGATTAATCATTTTTAAAAGTAGTTTTACTTGTACTTGTAATTTTTGGCTACTGTACCCATGTCTGCACCTCGGGATATGACAGGAGATTCTCTGTGTAAGTTAATGTTTGTAATTGGTTTTAAGTCAACTAAATACTTTTACTGAATGTTGTGATATCATGACTGATAATCTTAATGGGTCAATTCATGAAATGAGCAGAACGATAAATCCATTATGTTAAACTTGGACAATTTAGCTCTGCTCTTATTTCCTGAATTGACCCATTAAGATTATCAGTTGTGATATCAAACATTCAGAAAAAGTCCTTAGTTGACTTAAAACTAATTACATACATTAACTTACACAGAGAATCTCTTGTGATGTCTTGATGTCTGCTTCTCATGATTCCTTGCACCGACTATGGCACGACTTCCATTACTTGTTGTTAGTCAGTTACAGCACTGGCAAAGTCAGTGGTTATGCTAAAGGTATTAATCGTTTGAGATTAAGGTAAATAAATACTATAGTAGGACAATAATTTCAAAAGCTAAGGATGGATAATGTGACCATCTCCCTGCCTTCATTTATTGAGGAATGAGTGAAAGATGTGAAGACATGACCTGGGAGAGTCTTTAACTACTTCACTTAATCTGTTGCTTCTGACATTTAAAATGAACATAAATGGCATCAGTATGTAGTAAACACACACACACACACACACACACACACACACTGTTACGATAACTTGTTTGGAAGCAAGCGCGGGCAAACGGAAACTAGAGTGTGAGCGTCAGGCAGAAGACAAACACGGAAGACAGAAGCAAGTCAGGCAATCGGGCAAACAGTCAACATTGGGCAGGGCAGGAAATCGCGGTCGAGAAACAAGGTAAGATCTTCGAGAAACGGAAAAATCCAAACGAGAACAACGGCTTGGTAAAAAACAAAGAAGATAGTTCTGAGCATTTAATTCACGAGGCTCTGCTGTTAACGAGGTCCTTTATAACCTGTGATAGAGTACAGGTGTCTGCAATCAGTACTCCGGCGAATGTGAGCGCGTGCATGACTGGGAAGTGTAGTTCTCGTCGGCCATGTTTGTAGTTCGCGCTGCACTCCGGGAACTGTAGTCACGAGTTTGCCGAGACATGACAGAGCCCCCCCAAAAGGGCTCACTCCGTGAGCCGAATCCCTCCGAGGCCTCCCTCTCCTCCGTGGTCTCAGTTTTGCTGGGTGAGCGGCATGGAAGTCCCTGAACAGGCTTGGGTCCAGAATGTCCTGGGACAGGATCCAGCACCGCTCCTCTGGGCCATATCCTTCCCAGTCCACCAGGTACTCGAGTTTACCTCTCCGAAGTCTGGAATTTAGGATGGTACGGACGCGGTAGGCTGGTTTGCCGTCAATTTCTAACGGCTCCAGTTTGGAGTCACTTGGCACCGCCGTGGCTAAGGGGCCCGGTATAACTGGCTTAAGGAGAGAGACATGGAATGATGGGGCGATGCGGCTATGCTTGGGCAATTCCAGCCAGTACGTGACCTCATTAATTTGTTCCTTGATTAGAAATGGGCCGATATACCTGGGGTTAAGTTTCCTGCCTGGGAGTGGCTATTTTAGGTCCTTCGTGGAAAGCCACACCCTGTCCCTGGGTTGGTAGCTGGGGTGATCCCTCCAGTGACGATCAGCCTTTCGTTTGGCGGTGCGTGAGGCCTGCACTAGATGTTGATGCGTGCATTCCCAGACCTGCTCACTGTGGTGGAACCATTCATCCACCGCTGGCGAGTCGGTGGGGTTGGTGCTCTAGGGAAATAAAGGCGGCTGGTAGCCCAAGACACACTGAAAGGGGGTAAGCTGTGTTGCGGAGTGTCGCAGGGAGTTCTGTGCGTACTCTGCCCACGGGAGGAATTGGCCCCAATCCTCCGGGTTAGTGGCACAAAAGGTTCGGAGGAATCTAACAACTTCTTGGTTTGCCCATTCTACCTGTCCGTTAGCCTGGGGGTGGTAACCGGAGGTGAGATTAACGGTGACACCCATCTTCTCCATGAAGCTGGCCCAGACTCTTGACATGAATTGCGGCCCCCTATCACTCACGATCTCTTCCGGGATCCAGAAAACCTGAACACATGTTGGAAGAGCAACTCAGCCGTGGCAAAGACAGACGGGATGGCGGGCAGTGGGATGAGGGACAGGGATTTTACTGCTTACTGGCTGGCAGAATATGTGGTACCTTAGCCTGGGTGCATGTAGAGCACGAGGACACTACGCACTGTACCTCCCTAGACATGTGGGGCCACAAGTACTTCTCGGCCAGTAATCGGTAGGTGCGATGTATCCCCGGGTGGCCCATCGCTAGGGCCATGTGGGCCCAGGTGATGAGCTCCAGTCGGTGTCACTTCGGGACAAATTGCTTGCCGGGAGGACATGCTGCTGGGATTTGTGACCTGGGGAGGTGTGCTAAGGCCTGGTCCAGAGTCCACTCTACGGCGCTAACAATAAAGGAGGGGGGCAGGATATAATCTCCGTGGTCCGCTCGGCTTTCAGGGCAGTGGATCCGTGACAGGGTGTCGGCCTTAGTGTTCCTCGCTACTGGCCTATATGACAAGGTAAACTGGAACCTGGAGAAGGACAGGGACCAGCAGGCCTGGTGAGGCATGAGACGTTTGGCCATCCTCAGATACTTGAGGTTCTTAAGGTCAGTATAGATAACAAACGGTTGCGTGGCACCCTCCAGCCAGTGCCTCCACTCCTCCAGGGCCAGTTTGACTGCCAGGAGTTCTCGGTTCCCCACCTCATAATTGCATTCCATTGACGACAACTTGCGTGAGAAGAACACCACGGGGTGCAGCTTGGGCTTATTTCCAAACCTCTGTGAGAGAATGGCCCCAAGCCTTGCTTCAGAGGCATCAACCTCTACAATAAAGGGTCTGGAGGGATCCGGGTGCCTGAGGATGGGGGCCATGGTGAAGGTCCTCTTGAGATTGTCCAGCGCCACCTGGGTGGCTGGGGACCAAACGAGCCGCCTTGGCTTGCCACGCAGGAGGGACGTCAGGGGTTGTGCTATTGTACTGAAACCCCGAATGAACCATCGTTAAAAGTTTGCAAAGCCAAGGAACCATTGCAACTCCCTGACAGTTCAGGGCGTGGGCCATTCTACCACCGCTTGGACCTTACGCTGGTCCATGGTGACCCCCTTCTGGCTGATGACATATCCCAGGAATGAGATCATGTGTTGGTGGAATTCACACTTCTCGGGCTTTACGTAAAGCTGATGTTGCAGTAGGCAGCGCAACACCTGCCGGACATGGCCAACATGCTCTTCCAGGAATGCTGAATACACCAGAATGTCATTGATGTATGTAATGATGCTCCTCCTCAACATGTCTCTCAGGACGTCATTGATTAGACTCTGCAACACCGAGGGGGTGTTAGTGAGCGCATAAGGCATGACCAAGTATTCATAGTGCCTGGAGTTGGTGCTAAATGCCGTTTTCCACTCATCCTCCTCCCGGATGCGGACCAGGTTGTATGCGCTGCGCAGGTCCAGCTTCGTAAAAATGGTCGCGGATCTTAGCTGTTCCAGGGCTGCAGGAACCAGTGGCAGGTGATACCGGTATTTGACTGATACTTGGTTTAGGCCCCGGTAATCGATACATGGTTGTCGGCCCCACCCCTTTCTTCTCAACGAAAAAGAACCCGGCAGAGTTGGGGGACATGGAAGGTCTAATGTACCCCTGTCGGAGGGGCTCCTGAATATATTCCTCCATGGCTCTATGTTCCACTTTGGAGAAAGGGTATACACGACCTCAAGGTGGGCTGGCTCCGGGAAGGAGCTCAGTTGTGCAGTCATAGGGACGGTGTGGTGGTAAACCGCTTGCTCTCTCTTTGCTGAATACCTTGCTGAGCTCCCGATATTCGGGAGGAACCGAGACTGGAACAAGAGTCATGGGGCTCTCCGCTGTCGTGGCAGCCAAAGGGACCGTGGGGACGTTCAGGCAGTTGCTAAGGCAGTACAGGGACCATTGGGTAACTTGTTTGTCCATCCAAGAGACCTGGAGGTTGTGGAGCTCCAGCCAAGGTAGGCCTAGATGACAGGGTGCTGGGCAGAGACCGTGATGTACAGGACTATGGTTTCATGGTGGAGGGCACTAACTTGAAGTACTAGAGTCAGTGTACAGTGGGATATGATTCCCCCCATGGGAGACCCGTCGATGGACTGGATCTGACGTGGCTGGAGCAGGGGGCGCACGGGAAGGCCGAGGTCCTGCGCAGTTTTCTGGTCTATGAAGTTCCCGGCCGCTCCTGAGTCGATCAGCGCTGAAAGCACAAAAGATAGCCCTGAATGTTCTATTTTAACATGTAACACGAATACATGTGAAATGTGTATTCGGAGTGGACTCACCATTTGGCGACAAGGTTGGCTGTCCGCACTCCCCTTGGCTGGTCGCGGTTTCTTGTGTGGGCACTGACGGACGAGGTAGGTGCCTTTGCCGCAATAGAAGCAGCGAGACTCACGATGCTGCTGCTCCCTCTCCTCCTCACAAAGCCGGGTCTGGCCGAGCTGCATGGGCTCGGCTGTGGGTGCTGGCTCTGGTGGCAGGGGACCCCACAGCATGAGGCAGTTGGTACGGCGTAGTCGGTCCAGCCGTATAGCAAGGTCAATGAGGGCGTCGAGGGTGAGCTGTTCATCTCGACATGCCAACTCCTTCACCAACTCGGGATTCAGCCCCTGACGGAATGTGGTCTTGAGGGCCGGCTCATTCCACCCACTCCGTGCAGCAATGGTGCGGAACTCCAAGGCGTACTCCACCACGTCACAAGAGCCTTGCGTGATTTTCATGAGCTCCTGGCCAGTGTCCCAGCCATCAGGGGAATGATTAAAGGCACGCTGGACGTGGGAGATGAAGTCCGCTAGCGAGAGTCTGGCACCGCCCCCTTGCTCCCACTCCGCCGTAGCCCATAACAAGGTGCGCCCGGTTAGGAGCGCCATGAAATGTGTGATCTTATGGACCTCTGGCATGTCAGGGTAACTCTCAAAAAACTCAGAGCACTGTAGCAAGGAACCCTTACATCGTTCCGGCTCGCCAGCATATCGGTCCGGCATGTGTAGTGGCGGAAAGTGTGCAGGCGGTGCCGCTGGAATGTGCGCAGCCAGTGCTGGCTGAACGTTTGCCTGTGCTGGTTGCGGAATATGCGCAACTGGTGCTGGCTGAAAGTACGCTGGAGCTGGAAGCGGTATGTGCACAGGCGGTGGTGTCGGTGACGTCCCTGGGAGCGTGGACGGACACACGTGGGACACTTGCTCGGTTAAGCATGATATCTGGTCCTGCTGCACATTTATCACTCGGTTATGTTCGAGGATGTAGCGTTGCCATTCTGGGGGGCCTGCTGCCTCCATAGTAGGCGAAGTAATCTGTTACGATACCTTGTTTGGAAGCAAGCGCGGGCGAACCGAAACTAGAGTGTGAGGGTCAGGCGGAAGACAAACACGGAAGACAGAAGCCAGTCAGGTGATCGGGCGAACAGTCCACACTGGGCAGGGCAGGAAATCGTGGTCGAGAAACAAGGTAAGATCTTCGAGAATCTGAAAAATCCAAACGAGAACAACGGCTTGGTGAACGACAGACAATATAGTTCTGAGCATTTACTTCACGAGGCTCTGATGTTAACGAGGTCCTTTATAACCTGTGATAGAGTACAGGTGTCTGCAATCAGTACTCCGGCGAATGTGAGAGCGTGCGTGACTGGGAAGTGTAGTTCTCGTCAGCCATGTATGTAGTTCGCGCTGCACTCCGGGAACTGTAGTTGTGAGTTCACAACACACACACACACACACATGACAACACACACACACACACACACACACACACACCACATACACACACAACTTGAATGTACATTTATTTTATCATTAGTGGAAATACCAGTACAATCTAAAAATACATCTTTACAAATACAGCATATAAACACTTAAGAAAATGACACTAAATATGTGTTTGTTTTTTAATACCTAAAACAAAAGAATTCTGCGCATACAGGCTTTTTCTTTTCAAAGCTCCAGAAACATCACTTTGTGTGCCAGTGCCATCATGAGGCCACATTTAGACAAAGACCGTCTGCTATGTGGGACCCCTCTAGAGGACTCATAATGTCTTCGCCGGTGGCATCTCATAGCTTCACTATGGCAAATAAGTGAAATGATCACACCTACAGAGCAGTTGGAGGAGATATTTAAATGTAGATTCTCCAGCCATGTTCATCCTGTTTTTGTAGACAATGAAAACTTCACTGAGTTCATTGCTGACAGATAAATTCTTGCTATAAATGTTCTAATGTTCATAACACTCCTGTTTCAGCCTTTGGTTTAGCTGTTAGCACAGCAACGAATTGCACACATTCTCTCAGAACACTCAATAATATTTTCAAAATCCACATAATGATAATGAGTCTTTATTGGTCACATATACAGTAGAGCACAGTGAAATTGCTTTCTTCACATACCCCAGCCTGTCAGGAAGCTGGGGTTAGAGTGCAGGGTCAGTCATGATACAGCACCCCTGGAGCAGAGAGGGTTAAGGGCCTTGCTCAAGGGCCCAACAGTGGCAGCTTGGCAGTGCTGGGGCTTGAACCCCCAACCTTCCGATCAGTAACCCAGAGCCTTAACCGCTAAGCCACCACTGCCCCCCTGTAGTTGTTGTACAACATAGTTGTTGTACAACATGTATTAAAATCTAATGAGGAAAAAACTAAGTAAGCAATAGTAATTTAACAAAAACACGGTGAAAGACAATCCATCGGACATCAGCTATCATGGTCACTTCGACTAGATACTGGAAATTTCTCCCATAATGACTTCTCCAGTGGTGGATAACATCTGGGTTACCCTGTTCTGTGAGAAGGGAATGAGACATTGCGTGAACTTCATGCTGTGGGAAGCGCCCTCACACATGACCAGTATCTGAAGTCTGTGTGAAATCACACCTGTTTATAGGCCTGCCATGCTCTGCTTTAACACAGCATCACCTCTACTGTCACTGCCAAAGCAGACCAGCAACTGCTCCTACTTATGCCACTGGCTGGAGAGGTGGACTAAGTACAGAGAGCCCTTACTGGACACAGGAGGTGCAATTTCTCTTGTTCCGGTGTAAGGAACGGAGGAGGGCAGAAAGTCAGCAGCAGACGTAGGCACTTTAGGAATATAATCCAGCCTGGGATATAGGAAGGCTTTTATTGGATATAGGAAGGCTTTTATATTGATTTTGCCCCTGGATTAGCCTAGGCAGGAACAGGCAACAGAGAGAACTTGTAGATCTTCTACTTTCTTGAGAGATGTCAGGCCAGCAGAAGAGCTACCTTTAGAGGCAGAAGCCTCTCTGAGGCTGATTCTAAGGGCTAAAATGGGGTGCCTGACAGAACTTCCAGGACCACTGACAGGTGCCAGGAAGGTATGCATGGTCTGCAGATGGGTCTCAGCCGCCTGACAGCATGCATAAACCTTGATGTTAGAGGATATTGTCCCACAGAGGCTCCATCAATAAGGGCGTGGCAGGTCAAAATGGGCACCACGTAGACACTGACTGTAGAAGGAGCCAACCCTGTAAGAACTTCAGGACTGTAGCTATTGCACCATTTACTGGGTCTAACGGACATTCCTCACACCAGAAGACAAAAAGTCACCACTTGAGCACATACAATTTTCTCATGTACAGTGCTCTAGCATTCATCATAGTCTCTACAACCACGGTAGACAGACCAGAATCTATGAGCTGGTGCCCCTCAGGGGCCAGACCCACATTTTACATAGTTCTGGCCAAAGGTGATAAATCAACCCTCTGGCATGAGACAGTAGATCCCTGTGAATGGGAATCTCCCAGGGAGTGCCATCTAGCAGAGATATTATCTTTGAGAACCATATTCGAGCTTGCCAATAAGTTGCTACTAGCAGCAGATGTAGACAGTCTTGGCTAACTCTCACTAGAACTTGTGGGAGCAGAGCAATTGGGGGTAAAGTGTACAGATGTGTCCTCGGCCAGCCCTAATGGTGCAGAAGGAGTGAGAGCGAACCACGGAGGGCAGTGTGTTGTCTCTTCAGAGGCAAACACATCTATTTCTAATTGGCTAAACCTCCGCCTTATGGACTCCACCACTTGAGGATGGAGCCTCCAACCCACAGGCCTCAGCCCCTGCCTCGAGAGGATGCCTGCCCCCACATTTCGACTTTACATTGCACTCACTGACAAGAACTTTCCCTCTGTCAGAGAAGAATTAGTTGCGCCTGCCTGAACAGGGGGCGTGAACATAACCCTACCTGGATGTTGACATATGAGACCACCGCTGTGTTGGCTGTTACAACTAGCACATTGTGACCTCTCAACTGAGGAAGAAAGAACTTCAGTGCTAGGAATACGGCCCGCATGTCTAGGCGATTTATATGCCACTCCAGATGAGGACCGCTCCAAAGACTGTGAGCTGGACAGCCATTTAAGACTGTACCCCAGCCCGTGAGGGATGCATCTGTCATTATCGTCTTGCAGTAAGGAGACGCCCCTAGAGTGTGACCTGAGGCTAGGAACTGCGGGCACCTCCAAATACTCAGAGTACGTAGGCATCGCCGCGTGACAATGATTACTCTCAGAGGTTTCATCCTCGGATGAAACCCCTGACTTTTCAGCCACCACTGAAACGGTCTCATGTGCAATAGGCCCAACGGTATGACGTTGGCTGCAGCTGCCATAAGGCCCAACAGCCTCTCGTAAAGACTGGAGTTGATGCCCAGACCTAGCTTTATCTTACTCAAAGTTGATAGGATCGATTGTACGCATGTTGGGGATAGAAACGCCCTCATCGTGATAGAATCCCATATAACCCCTAGGAAAGTTGTCCTCTGCACCGGAGAAAGCATACTTTTCTTGCGGTTCGACCTGAGCCCCAAGCTCCTTATCTGGGCGAGAACAACATCTCGATGTTGAACTGCCTGTTCCATGGATCATGCTAGAATTAACCAGTCGTCCAGGTAGTTTAGTACATGGATGCCCTGGAGTCGCAAGGGAGCCAGAGCAGCATCCATGCACTTTGTGAAGGTGCGATGGGATAAAGCTATCCCAAAGGGAAGAACCTGAAATTGGCATGTGTTTTCTCCAAACTCAAACCTCAGGAACTTCCTGTGACTGGGCGATATTCCTATGTGGAAATATGCATCTTTCAGATCTATCGTCACAAACCAGTTCTCGGACTGAATCTGTGGCACGATAAGTTTGAGCGTCAGCATCTTGAACCTGTATGTCCGAAGAGTACGGTTCAGATGACACAGATCTAAAATTGGCCGCATACTCCCATCTTTTTTGCGGATCAGGAAATAATGGCTGTAAAAACCTCCCTCCCTTAGGGAACGGGGTACATGTTCTATGGCCCCTTTGTCCAAAAGGGAACTTACTTCCTGCTCTAACATTGGGCTCTGCTCTGTGCTGACAACTGTGGTGAGCACACCTCTGAACTGGGGGGGTCGAGCTCTGAACTGGACCCGGTAACCTGTTTCTTTGGTAGACAGAACCCATGGAGACACATTTGGCAGTAGTTTCCACACTGCCAAATGGTCTTTCAGTGATGTTAGCTTTTCCACATTTTGTTGGAGGGAAAGCATCAGATTTCTATCGCCCTGTGACAGCTCACTGACCAGAGAGGACTGAAAACGTGGGATGGCCTTGGCCAGGGCAGGCCCTACAGTAGCACTGGGGGCTAACTGCCCTAGCAACCTCATGTCCCCTGATACGTCCCTCTGTGGCCCATCAGGACCGTTCCTTCCTTGCCTGCTTTGCTTTTATGATCATTCTTAGATCAGGCCTCTTACCAGGCTGTGCTGTGGCCGCCCGGTCTCCCTGGCTTTCTGCGGGGGGAGGCGGGCCGCCACACTCGTCTTGTGCGTCTCCCTCGCACCAGCGCTGGCCCAGGCTCCACTCAGGGAGGCCCGTGCGAACTCGACACGATGGGGAAGGAACTGGCTGAACGCCACCGTTTGCTGTTTTGCCTCGTGAAACCTGTCAGCAATGGCATTGACCGCGCCGCCAAACAGGCTGGAAGGTTAAACAGGGGCGTTCAGCGAGGAGACCTTATCCCATCCCTGAGAGGTTGAGCCATAGGTGCCTCTCCGCCACAACCAGGCTACCCATTGAACGGCCGATATGGCAACCCGTTTGTTTGGTCACCCGGAAAGATAAATCTGTGGCGTGGCGCACCTCTGCCACTGCCTCGGGCCCAATCCCCTGACCAGTATCGAGCTCGCTCAGCAGGTCTGCTTGGTAGGCCTGCAACACTGCCATTGTATGCAGGGACCCATAAGCAAGACCCGCTGCCGCATAGGCTTTGCCCACCAACGCCGAAGTGGCCTTACATGGCCACAATTACCTGCTACTGATGGAGAGAGATGGCTCACAAGCGCCTCCTCCACCTTCGGCATCGCTAAATAGCCGTGCTGCTCACTCCCCATGACGGCTGAGTAATCAGACATCGTGGAGTTATAAACATGGCAAGTGTATGGTGTTCTCCAGAAGCAGAATATCTCCTCATGCGCTTCCGGAAAAAATGCTACGAGCCTGCTACAAGCCACTTCCTCTTCTCCGGGCCAGTCTATATTCAACTTTTGAACCGCCCTAGTGATCACCTCAAGCAGCTCTTTATATGCTTGAGAGCTGCTGTCAGTTTTTGGTGCAATGGCACCCTCTACCGACTCCTCAGAGTCAGCGAGGGTGTTTTGGCGTTCCATAGGGGAAGGAGGAGTCACGACGTGAGCTCTAAAGTCAGGCGGAGAGCCGGACCCGGAAGACAGAGCAAGAGATAGAGCAGTGCTCGTCTCCGGCTCCTCTTCCAAATCCATAGAAGAACCCCACGACCTTAGCCGGCTGGCTGCCTCGGCAGCGGCCGGCCCAGATCCGTGAGGCTCTGAAACCCAACTCCCTTCGGACGAGAAGAGAACGAGTCGAGAGCGTAGTTGCCTAATCGTGAAATGCTCACACTGCTGACAATCAGACCCCTCGAGGGCTGCTGTAGCATGCTCTATGCCCAAACACTTCACACAGAAAGCGTGTCCATCTCCTCCCGTGATGAAACGGGAGCAAGGCATAACACACTTTCTGAAATCCCTCTCGCTCATTCTTTCACTCCCTTTTCTTTTCTTTTCTTTTTCTAAAAAAGGGATAGAAAAGTTTAGAGATATTGAGAAATACAGAGTAGAAATGAAGCGTTTCTTTTTTCTTTTGTCACACAAACAACGACATGCAGTCTCTCTGAAGATAATAAGGCTGGCGGCGTGGTTCACAGGTGCCATATATATATATCATGCGATGCGCTTAATTGCCACATCACCTGATCATGGCAGGCCTATAAGTAGAGGCATGATTTTACACAAGCTTCAGATACTGGTTACGCGTGCAAGGGCATTCCCATACTGTTATACTAAATGCAATGTCGAAGTTCCCTTTGAAAGAGAACAACAGTAATTTGTACTTCAATCAATCAATCTGTACTTATTTTTTTCCAAAAAGTAAACCAACATTCAAAAACTAGGTGAGAAAATATAATGTCGATTAAGTTTGTTATACTGGTGCCAAAACCCAGGAAGGAGGAACAACGTGCTATTGGAGAGACCTCGTTGCTGTGGGAGGATTGTGACGCTGGGAAGGCGGTGGTGCTGGAGTGGTAGCCGGGGAGGACGGAGGAGTCGCTGCCATCCGTTGGGAGGCAGAAGAACCACTGCCATCTGCCTGAAATGGGAGGAGCAGTTGCTGTCCTCCAGGGGATGGAGGAACTGCTGCCGTCTGCAGGAGAAGCAGAGATGTGGCTGCCATCTGCCTGAAAAGGGGAGGAGCCTTACCCATACATCAGGGAGGCAGAGGTGTGGCTGCCATCCACCAGAAAAGGGGAGGAGCTGCAGCCGCCCATTTGGAGTCCAGTGCAATTGCCTGGCATCATGGGGATCGCTTCCCAGTGGGCTAAAGACCGAATGATAGCGTGTCTGTGGACCAGAGTGTTTTTTCTCTCTCTCCCCATCTTGCTGTCTCTCTTACTCGCTCCTTGTCTCTCCCGTCTTTCTCTCCTCGTCTGTTCTTTCACCCCCAGGATGCGGGGCAGGCCAGCCAAAAGACTTAACCGAGAAGGCAGCACCACCCTCCCGAAAGGGTGGGAGAGCGTGTGCGTCAGGCCGTGGACCTGAATCTCACAGTGTAGGAGTGTGACTAGGAGGAGGGAGAAGCCAGGTTGTGAGGATGCACACCTGGCACTGATTTGGCTAATCAGTGGGAGAGAGAGAGAGAGAGAGAGAGAGAGAGAGAGAGAGAAAGATAGATAAAGGAGTGGCTGGAAGCACCAGTGGAGGAGAGAGAGATGCACATGCGCTTTGTATTCTGTTTGTGTTTCTGTTATGTTTGAGTTCTGTTTACGATTAAAGTTTATATTTACGTTCAGCCGCTTCCCACCTCCTCCTTGCCCATCTTTAAAGTTTGTTACAGAGGTGTTTGTGTGTTACACTGTGTCTGTTTTTCATTAAACATGGTGCTGTGGTTGATGAACAAACATCACCACCTTGGTCTCATCAGTCCTAAGGATATATTTCTTGAACCTTTTGGGGTCTGTTCAGATGCAATTTTGCAACTTAAGTCATGCTGCCAAAATCCTTTTAGAGAGAAGGAGCTTTTTCCTAGTCACCCTGGCATGAACACCATACTTGTTCAGTCTTTATTGGTCACATATACATATGCACAGTGAAATTCTTTTCTTCGCATTTTTTTCTGATTGTGCTGTTATGAACATAAACATAATGTGCTTGCAGACACCTGTAGGTTACGTGATGTAACTCTTGGGATTTTGTTTATATCTATGAACATTAAATGCTCTGACCTTGGACTCAATATTCTGAGATGTCCTCTTCTGAGAAAATTAGCAACTGTCTCGAAAGCTCTATTTGTAATCAATCCTTCTCACTGCAGAATGGTGAATTGCAAATTGTTTGAAGGTATATTGTTTGGCCATATAACCATTTCCAGACTGATGAGCAGCAGCAATTGCTTTTCTGAGGTCATGGTGACGTACTTTCTTCTTGGCATGATGTACTGTAGACATACCTGAGTGCTCCAGAACACCAAACTGCCAAGTTCTGCTTTTATAGGCGTAGTCACATTTCTTGATGTTTGTTCTTGACTAATCTTGCGCGTTTCATTATTAACAGCTAGCTGCTAATTATTTTCTAAATGGTTATGGAAGTAGGAAAAGTGTACTTATTGTTGGTTTACTTTTTTGGTTAAAATGACTACTTGCATCTTTTGCCTTTTGTTGTCATCTGAGCTTATCTGTTGACATTTGTTTGTTGACATTGGTGAGAACCACACAATTGTTATTTAGGCCCTGGTAAATACAGATGAGGGTGTACATTCTTTTTCATGCCTGTATATATATCCATAGTCTCCATACAAATGGTACTATGTATGCCAGCACCACATAGGTTGTGCGTTCATAAATGGATGTTCGTGGACGTCCATTTCTCATTTGGTCGTCAACAGTTCCAGTTTTAAACTTATTATAACATTTGGGAACAGTGTCATGTGTGATGTGCTTTCCATATTTCTTGTTAAAGTTCATTGCAACCTTGCAACAGCTCCCCAATGTGTGTGTATATATATATATATATATATATATATATATATATATATATATATATACACATATATACATATTATATATATATATATATATATATATATATATATATATATATATATATATATATATATATATATATATAAACTAAGTATGACAAATTTTGAAGGACATTTTGCAAAAAGTGTTCATTTCTCTTATGTTTAGAGACTTTTGGGACACCAGGTCAGAGTATCTCCAAAATGGCAGATTTTGTGAGGTGTTCCCGGTATGCAGTGGTTAGTACATACCAAAAGTGGTCCAAGGAAGGACAACTAGTGAACTGGCAACAGGGTCAAGGGAAACCCAAGGCTCATTACTATGATCAGATTTCAGAATTTATAATTTTCCATTGAGAAATATGCTGTAGATATAAAAGATATAAATCACACTACTGACTGAAAATGTAAATATTATTTTGTACACAGTTTAAACTAAGCTGTGTAAAATGATCTGTTGATTGTACTGACCACTGAGGTAATTATACCCTTTAATATAACTTTACAAAGTGTTTTGTTTAGGAATCTCTAAAGTAACCATACAAACTTTGGTAACATAGCCATGAACTTTTTTCAAGAAATTTTATTTAATTTTTTATTGAATCAAAAAAAGTTATCCAACACCTATAACCAATGTGAAAAGCTAACTGCCCCCTTAAACTTAAAATCTGGTTGTGACACATTTAATAGCAATAACTGCAACCAAAAGCCTCCTATAACTAGAGTCTTTGACTTACTTCTAGGGCTAGGACCTACTCCTATACATTGGATCAATGTCTTGCTGCATAATCTGGTTGTATATGAGTTTCAACAGATGGACTGAAGACCGGACATCCTACTTTAGGATTTTCTGGTAGAGAGCAGAATTTATGTTTCCCTCAGTTATTGCAAGATGCCCAGGCCCTGAAGCATCCCAAAACCATCACACTGCCACCTTGAGCATAGGTATGATGGTTTTTTTTTTGTGTGGAATTCTTTGATTGGTTTATGCCAGATGTAATGGGATCCTTGTCTTACAAACAGTTCCACTTTTTGCCCAGTGTCTTTCTGATAGTGGAGTCATGAACAGTGACCTTTATTGATGTAAGAGAGGCCTGTAGGTCCTTTGATGTTGTCCTTGGCTCTTTTGTGACTTCTTTGATGAGTAGTTGTTGTGTTCTTGGAGGAATTTTGGAAGGTCAGCCACTTCTGGGAAGGTTCACTACTGTGCCAGGTTTTTTCCATTTGGAGATAACGCCTCTCACTGTGGTACTTCGGAGTACCAGAGCCTTTGAAATAGCTTCGTAAGCCTTCCCAGACTGATATATTTCAATCACTTTCTTCCTTAACATTTCTGGATTTTTTTTCTTTTTCAATTTTGGCATAGTGTGTTACTGGGTAAGGCCTTTTAACCAACTTCATGCTGTTGAAAATGTAATATTTAAGTGTTGATTTGGTTGAACAGGGTTTGCAGTAATCAGGCCTGGTTGTGTCTAGTCCAGCTGAACCCTATTATGAATGCAGTTTCATAGATTTGGGGAATTAGTAACCACAGAATACATTTTCACAAAGGCCCAGTTGGTATTGGATAACTTTTTTGCTTCAATAAATAACATTATCATTTATCATTTTTTTGCGGAAATTATTTTTTAAAGAAAATTTTAATGCTGGAAAGTTGGAAAATGCTCAACAATCCGGCATGATCCGAGTTAGAGATATTATGATTGCCAATCATTCAGTTAAATTCCACACATACTATATCCACACACACACACACACACACACAGTCTCATATGATTATTCGATTGGTCAGTTAAAACATTTTTAAATTATCTATGTTTTAATACATTAATTATCTAGATGTGATATGTTTTATTTGTGTATTTAATTGTTGTTTTTATCTTATGTAACTTTGATTTCATGGATGAGAGCATTTCCAAGAATGAGTGAATATTGCTTCATAAATTCATGACATTATTAGGTAATGTCAAAGATACTGTCAGTAAACATTTTTGAACTTTTTTAAAAAAAACAAAACTTGTCTCCTAACTTGTAGTTGTAGAAGGACTATCCCAAGTAATTCAGAATTTTGGCAAGGATGGGATAAGAATTTTTATGAAGGTCGGATGAATTGTTTATAATTTAAACAAAACTAAATGCCTTGCCATTCTAAGAACCTTATGTGTGTGTTTTTCCATTCATGTGTGTGCATGGTGTTCGAAGGGCATGTGCCACAGTGTATAATGCAGCCTGATTGTGTTTATATATATATATATATATATATATATATATATATATATATATATATATATATATATATATATATATATATATATATATATATATAGAATGAGTGTTTGTGCCTGTTTGTGAGTGTGCCTATGTGCTTTTAAAAGCTTGAGTAGGTGGCTGTGTGGTTTCCTGTGTTTGTGGGCTGATGTTGTAGGCCTCTCTAGTGCTCCGCTGGCACTATTATTCTGTCAGGAACCACAGTGATTTCCTGAGGAAAGGAAATTATTTCATTTCCAGCTTTTGTCTGGGCCTGAATGCAAGCAATGCTCTTTCAGCAATATTCGCTCATTTCCACTCCCTTCTCCATCCAAACAAAAATATACACCCCCTGTCTTGGCCCTATAACTCATGTGAGGTGCAGAAAAATAGGAACTTCCTCAATTGCTTTAATTTCCCTCATCAGAGTTTCTGGAATGGCCATTTTCTCCTGGCCTCAGCAGATCTTTATCTTGCTCTTTCCATCAGCTCCCTAGGATTGTGCCAGTGGATTCCCTCAAGAGATGAGGGGCCTGAATGGGTGAGCCCCAGCCTGTTTAGTGTAGGCCAAAAGAAAGCCTGGAATGAGAATTCCTTGTAGACATAAAATATTGTGTTCATCTCATGTCAAGTAGACCTAATATTGTACATACAGTAAATCAGATGTGGATTAAGGAAGTTTAGAAGATCTGGGTAAATATCTTGACTGAATGTGAAAAAAAAAAAAAAAAAAAAACAGTTTTTGACTGTAAAGAGCAATTTGGGACATGCAATAGTCATGGTCCAATCCATGTCTTAAAATCTCACTAGATTGGGTGAATAATTGTTCTGATCATACATGTGTAGGTCTCATGACAGGACTACTACCACTAACACACTCAGACTCATTTGCCATGCCTTGTTACTCATATTCATAACAAGTACTTGACTCATTTCATGCAGCTCTGCACTCTGAGCCAACATGACCACAAATCATTCTGCACGAGCAGAACAGTTTCACTTCTTAAAACATGTAAATAAAAAGGGAAATATTCTAACCATAATTTAAAAAAAAAAAATCAAACCAAGCTACACTATATGTCGAACATTTGTTTGGGCAAACATTTCAAATTAAGTGTCCCCCTTCTCCTGTTTAGGTTTTCCACTAGATTTTGTAGCTTGTCTGTCGGGATTTGCTCATTCAGCCACCAGAACATTAGTGAGGTCAGGCACTGATGTCAGGCAAGAAGGCCTGTCTAATTCATCCTAAAGGTAATCTGTTGTGTTGAGATCAGGGCTCTTTGCAGGCTACTCGAGTTCTTCTGCTTTGTGCACAGGTGGGCATTGTCATGCTGGAAGAGATTTGGGCCCTTAGTTGCAATAAATGGAAAATGTAAAGCTACAGCTTTAATGATCAGGTGTCCACAAACCTTTGGCCAGATAGTGTATGACACTCATAATGTATATGATTTCAAATTACTTTAACAGCTCGCAATATTATCTAGCATTTATATTTGTCTCATGTATGTTGGCCATTTGCTAATAGCTAACATTATAACTTTGAAAAAATAGAATATAGATGTATGGATGGATATGCACCTGATGGAGAAAATCAGTGGTGAGTCTAGTGGTCATAGCAAAAAGCCTCTAAATCTAAGTCTTTTGAATAACTATTCCTTGGCAAGACAGTTTGACAGAGGAGGATTCTGCTGTGTCTGGTTACAAATGGCATGGCCTCTGCTCATATGTGTTACTGTCACAGACATGGCTAGGGCTCGAGCCCCAAATGATTTTAGTCTAGCCCCGAATGTTTTTTTTTGCCTGGAACTGCCCAGCAGTTTAGTGGAAATGTGATAGGAATTAAGTAAATGTTAGTTATTTAAACTTAGTATGGTGCTGTCATTGTTTCCAGTACAGGATGCTGACTGCTCAAATCTCTCTCACTTGTTTTGCTGCTTCAGAAGTCCCTAATCTACTCCCGTTTAACTGTATCACACATTATCATTTTTTTGTTTTGTTTTGTGAAACTCGCTATTCTTTATTGTAATTGGTGCATTTTAATTTGAATAAATATCAACCCACCCTTGACAACTGCAGTCACTACCAACATCGACTGAAGAATCACATATATATAGGTGTGGATCAAGCAAGTTTTGAAGATCTGGGTAAATATATATATGGCTATGCAGCATGCAATCACAGCTTCATATATATGATGGCATGCTGCATATCTGTATATATGTATATACATATATACAGATAGATAGATAGATAGATAGGTGCTTCTTCAATCAAATACATTCATCTCACACCTCCAGGGCTGGGGGTTCGATTCCCACCACGGCAATGTGTGTGTGGAATTTGCATGTTCTCCCCGTGCAGCGGGGGTTTCCTCTTGGTATGCCAGTTTCCTCCCCCAATCCAAAGAGATGCATAGTAGACTGACTGGCATGTCCATAGTATGTGTGAGATTGTGCCCTGCGATGGATTGGCACCCGAACCAATGTGTACCCCGCCTTGTGCTCCATGCTCCCTGGCTCTAGGTTCCCTGCGATCCTGTAGGACAAGTGGTATAGAAAGTGGATGGATGGATGTTGAGGGTGTACCCCGCCTTGTGCCCCCCGCCTTGTGCCCCTCACTTCCTGGGATAGGCTCCAGGTTCCCTGCAACCCTGTAGGATAAGCGGCTTAGAAAATGTATATGTGTACACATATATATATATATATATATATATATATATATATATATATATATATATATATATATATATATATATATATATATAAGCCCCTGATGTTTTCAAATCCTACAAACACCCCTGGTAACTGTTACTTTGCCTTGTTAATATTTGTTGCCACAAGCTATGCCATCACAGCTTTGTGACAGAGTCAGTGTTAAAACAAAACTGATACTAATATTAAAATGCAAAGTAATGGAAAGTCATGGACAAGTTTTTGACAAAGCTTCATACTGACTTAACCATTGGAGAAAAATCTTTAGGCTGTTAACCTGTTGTCCAAAAGTTATCACAATGCACATAAACTATGAATGTTTTTGGGTTTTGTGGCAAAGGAATAGGACTGAACAGACATGAATTTACAATGGAAGTCAGAACAATCCCTGCTATCTCAAAAATAAACCAACCATTTCCCCAAAGTAATCCCAGGCACTCAGGTCCTGTCCACCTATTTGCACAATATATGACCTGTCTGGCTGCAAAGGAGAGAGCACACATTAGAAGCAATGAAGCTAATGATATCCGAGCACTCGGAGGAGTCTGTCCATGCACAGCGATGACAAACCTGTCAAGTGGCATAATCTAGGAGGCAATTGTAAAATCCTCAGAAAACCATAGTGCTTTGCCATCCCCCAAAACCACCCACTCTCTCCTCCCTGCAATCCTCTAATAATGGAGCATCTATAAATTCCCAGCCGGCAGTGGAACAGTGAGTTCACTCGTAATAGCTGATGGCACAGTGGAATGATAAATACAAAAGAAAATGGTTGTCAGGCTCCGGTGCCCAGGACCTTGTTACACAGTCTTAATTTTGGCCTGTGCTCAGGAACTCTTCATCACGGGCTTGTTGTGAGACGATGTCTTTGTTATTCTTTCAGTGATGGAGTTCTGTTGCCATCTGATGTCCTTTCAGTGGAGCTCAGTGCAATGTTCCCGTTGGGTCCTGAGAAACATCTTTAGATTTATGGGTTTAGTAGGGATGCTGCTTTCACCTTGTCTAGAGTCAACATGAAATGTGTTTGTGATGTGTGATATGAGGGCTTCTGCACTGGGATTTGGACCAAAAGGTAGATGCCATTGCCTAATGAAGTATAACCAGAGTGTAAGCCTGCTTGATTATGGCAAAAATCATAATCACGATTATTTTGGTCAATATTCAGATCACGATTATTAAACACAATTACTCATTGACTTTGGAAACATCATGTATTTATTTAACTTAAAAAAAAAATTAACAGTGGATTTCCTTGAATATAATTCAACTGAATATATATATAATGTAAAAATAAAAATAAATTAGATCACTATGACTCTACATGTACTCTCCTTACTTATTAAATAGCTAGTTATATAGTTATATATATATATATATATATATATATATATATATATATATATATATATATATATATTAGGCTACTTTACATGAAAAACTTAAATATTCTAATATTATCTGTTGATTTTGTAGTCATCTTTACTTTGTTGTTTTGGGCACAGACAATTCTCTGTTGTTCAAATTTAAATTAACCTTAAATAGGCTTCGTTTGTATGCCATGAGTCTGCATGTAAGAAAGATTCCTCTTTCTGTTAGTTAGTTGCCCCTAGCCAACAGGAACCTTTTATCACCAGCTGGCAAGCTAGTGTCATATTTACTAGGTTAAGTTACCAGGTTAAGTTACCAATTTATAAAGTGTTGTGGTTGTATTATTTGTTGCTACCTGCATATTCAAACTTGTACTAGGCTGCTAACTGATATCTCTGATGGAGAAATTCAAATTTTCCCTATTTTATATGACTGACAAAAGTGTGAAAGTCTAAAATACTTCACTTTTTAAAGAATAACGAATGGGTCATGCCCTGCGATGGATTGGCACCCTGTCCAGGGTGTACCCTGCCTTGTGCCTGATGCTCCCTGGGATAGGCTCCAGGTTTCCCCGTGACCCTGAAAAGGATTAAGCGGTATAGAAGATGGATGGATGGATGGAAGAATGGGTCAATTTGCCTAGGTGACCTGTTGGCTTGACAGTGATGAAGGGTGGATTGAAATCAACTGTACCATCCCCAAAGGACCAAAGACAGTTGCAGCAAAAGTATTTCTGTTTGGAGGTTTGTACATTGTTTCTTTATGTAGCTAGTAAGGTAGCTAGTTTCCCTGTTCAAATATTTTATGTTAATCTTAATTTTACTTTGTCAGACATGTACAAATATTTGGTAGAGAAAAAATGCCTTTCTGAAAGGTAAAGACATATGGAGTACTGATAAAAGAGGGCTGTGAATGAAGAAGAGAAGTGCATCCTCAGATGCTGAGGCATCCAATTTACACAGTATAGAGTTGTGCAGGCCAGTAAGTAACATTGGAAAGCTATAAAATCTCATATTTGACACAGCCTTCTATTGATTCCAGGAAAGAAAGTGTTGAGATCAAACTTCCTCAGGATTCTTTACAATCCTTAGGCTACATTAGAATCTAGTGGGTAGCCAGTGGGACAACAGATTTTGAAGCCTATATTTCCACAGTGTGTCTTTTTGCACACGGCCTGTGTTATCTTTATGTTGTCTTTGTCCAAGACCAAGAATCCAAGGCTTTTCAAGACAGCAAAGGCCAAGCTATGGAGGACCTTAAAGACAACTAAAATGTAAGTTGCTTAAAATGATTGTAAAGTTATCTTTATACTAAAATGTCCTCTTGACTTTGTACAGTTGCTGGCCCAAATTTAGCCTATTACCCAAAAACACTTAAAATTCAACATAGAAGCAAATACTCACATCTGTGAACCCAGTTGGAGACAGAAAAAAAGACACACCAGTGTCTTTTGAGTGAGAAGAAGCAAGGGTCCAGATTTATTGGTTCCGTTCCACCACACGAGATCCACACCAATGAGAATTCTCACACCTGAGATCTGACACCTGATCTGACACCTGGAGCTCAAGCTCCAGTATTTATACTGTATTTACACAGTAGATAACCAATATATTTCAGAAAGACTATGATATCAATACCAATAGGGTTAAAAAAAGAGCTCATCTACATTACCATTATGTTTTGAAAGAGGCTTATCAAATTTACCATTATGTTTTGAAAGAGGACTTTCTGGATACCATTAGGATCAAAAGTGGGAGAGAGACAAAACAATTTAGAGAGACCTTGGTCTCACTCTTATCTTGCGGGGGAAGCTTGACTCAGCTACCCTTATAAATGGCTCCTCATGGTTTTCTCTTAAAATTAAGGCCTTCCTTGCGAGACAAGAATCTTCACCATCTGAATTATGAGTAAGTTTCTTTTACATTTTTCTGTATTTCTGGTTTATAATTTACTCTCATATTTGCTCTATATCTCTATTTTATATATAGATATACTGCTTGCAAATGGTTTACTGTACTTCCTACTTCATAATATCATTATATTACCCTTCTAATATCCTACATATCCTACTACTCTTTATATTACCCTTATAATATCTTAATACTCCTTTTTATTATTCTTATAAAGTTATAATGTTATGTGTGTGTGTGTGAGAGAGAGAGAGACTGTGTATGTGTGTTATGTCTGCATGCCTGCCCTTGACTGTACGAGAGTGTGTGTGTTTGCACTCCTCAGCTCTTATACTTCTCTGTGACTAATAAACCATAGTGTGTTACTCTTAAAAGATCTTAAAGTGTGAATCCAATTCGTCACTATCCGCCTAATACCGCTTCTGTGTGTCTAGGTGCCCGTCGTCATTTTTTCTTCTCTCCTTTACTGGAGGGGCTGGATTTGGATCTGAACACTTACTATCAGCTCGCGCATCTCACTGCTGACATCATGGTGCTACTTAACATTCTTCGCAGCACCCCCTCTGGAAATGGAAATGCGGGGTCCCCCCCAGATACAGAATCCACCCCGTGAATGTGTGTATTGACGCCTCTACACAGACAGACCCTCCCTCCAGCTTTCAGTCTGAGGATGATGTCACCTTCTCTGATCTGGGCTCTGACCATTCTTCCCTCTTCTCACCTGTCAGTCCGCCGTACTCTCAGTGGTCTCCTTATTTCACCTTTGCTGACTATCCCATGTCCCCAGGACACACCCCATTTTCTTCCCCCTACCGCTCTCCTCAAGATTACGCACCCACCAGTCCTGTGAATTTTCAATAAAATTACATATTACTCATACTAGGTCTCCCTCATGTTTATTTCATGTCATTTTTATCCACAACACAGTCCTTATGCAAATGTTACAGGTAGACAGTGCAATGGTCCCTGTTCATATGTCAACAGTTTGTTTAAGATGACTCAAATCTGATGGTATCCTTGTATTGCATTTACACTGCCTTTCATTTACCTTGCCTTGCCTTCCCTTTTTGGCAAAAAATTTAGAACGTGTTGTGGCTTTGCAACTTCACAATCACCTTACTGTTAATAATCTTTTCAAGCCGCTTCAGTCTGGTTTTTGTAAACTTCACAGTACAGAGACAGCTTTGGTCAAGGTCACCTATGATCTGTTAATAGCCTCAGATTCTGGTTCTCTTTCAATCATTATACTTCTTGATCTTAGCGCTGCTTTTGACACTGTCAATCACAACCTCTTACTCAACCAACTTGAAACTGTCTGGTGCTTCTGAGACTGTTAACCTGGTTTAGATCTTATATCTTTGATCGCCACCAGTTTGTTTTTATAAGTGGTTTAAGGTCTGAGATTGGCTCTGTTCCTACTGATGTCCCTCAGGGATCATTTTTAGGCCCCTTACTTTTTAGTATTTATATATCTCATCTTGCATTGCTCTTAAGATCACTCAAGTTTAATTATCAATTATATACAGACGATACTCAGATTTATATTCACTCTAAGCCTAATCAAAATGTGGATGTTTCTTTTCTCTCACATTATATTTCTGAGATAAAAACATGGATTACCCAAAACATTGTGTGTCTTAATAGTGATAAGACTGAGGTTTTGCTTATTGGCTCTTCTCATCTGCTTCGTAAAGTTGGTTCACTAATGTTGAAGGTAGACGGCTCTGCTTTGGTGTTCCAAACTAAATTTAAAAATCTAGTAATCATATTTGATTCAAGTTTGTCTTTTGACCCACACATACAATCTACTGTCAAGAATTCCTTTTTTCATCTCAGAAATATCGTTAGACTTCACCCTATGCTATCTTCTCCAGTGACTGAAAGGCTTATCAACACACTTGTTTTTTCTCGTATTGATTACTGCAATGCACTTCTTGCTGGGGTTCCTAAAGCCACGCTAAATAAATTGTAACGTGCGCAAAATTCTGCTGCTAGAATCCTGACTGGTGTCAGAAGAAATTAACACATCACTCCAATACTGAAGTCCTTGCACTGGCTCACGGTCAGGTTTCATGTTGATTTTAAAATCCTTATGCTCATATATAAAAAGTCTACCAAAGGATAATCAGAGCAAGAATGAGCATCTTTGTTTTAGTCTTCTCAAAGGAAACTCTAAAAGAATCCACTCTCACAGGAAAGTCACAGCCAAGTGACACATCAAACATCTTAACAGGTAAAGATGTGAATTGTATTTGCCATATCTTGATTGGTGCAGTACCAACATAGTTATATGGAACATCTTTATGATGTGTAGTGAGGCACATTCTGCTGACTTTCTTTGAAGCTCTTCCATTAAACCATTGCTCCAAGTAAAGAGTATTAGCAGACAAGGATTTCTTAAGTATTTGGTATTCTTAAATGTTAATATGTTAAGGGTGTGTTAAAATCACATTAAAGATGTTGTGACTTTCTTTTGTTTGTGCAAACCAAAGCAAATGTTGTCTGTGTGGTATGAACTGAAAGATCTCATTTGTTTTCACTAACATGCCACCATGGCTGAATTTCCAAACACAACTCCAGCTGATGTGCAGATTTACCTACAGCACAAATGTAACAATGAGCAATTTGCAAATAAAAGAAAGATGTCATTTATGGAATATTCCAGTACTATTTCAGTAACTTTTTTTTGTTGAAAAAGCACCCAAGAATAAAGTGTGCTTAAGTGTATTATTTTTTCACTAGGGTATACATTGATCTAGCAGCACTAAGAGATTTTCTGTAGCTCCTTGCATGCTGTTTGAAATACTACCAATGTAGTTTGACTTCGTTAATTATTTTCCTTTTAAGTGGAGTTAGCATATAGTGGAAAGTTGACTCGAAGCATTCAGTTGCCTGATCAAGTTCTTTGGGATCAGACAGTGATCCAGTCATAGTTGATACCTCTGGGAGATTATTGAGAAAACTATGATGAATGTACGTTTGATGCGGTAGCATGGTAATGTGCATATATTATGATTAAGACGCATTCTAAATGAGATAAGATAATGACATGGGATAGCTTCAGACTATGGAAATGTGACTATATTTTCTAGATTTAATACGAATGTTAGTATTAGATCAAGAGTGTGACCACCATTATGAGTGGGTCTATAATGGACACTACCACTGTTTGCAGAGGGTCGTCCAGGTTATCAAAATGAATATTAACATCTAACGCTTTGTCTAAAGAAACGACGGGGTTACGCATATAACCCTGTTCCCTGAGAAGGGAACAAGACATTGCATGAGCTTCACGCTCCGCACGTGGGACCGCCTCCGCACGTGACCAGTATCTGAAGTCTGTGTAAAATCACACTAATTATGGACTTGCTGTGGTCAGGTGATGTGGCATTTTGCACATTGTGTGACCATAAAATGGCACCTGTAAACCACGTTATCAGCTTCTCTTTGTCTGAAGCAAAAATGCAATTACAAACATACCCCAGTATGACAAAGCTATGCAATGTCCTGTTCCCTTTTCTGGGAATAGGGTTACATGCAGAATCCAGATGTTCCTTTTCAAAGGGAATTCAATGTTGTGTGAGCTTCATTCTGTGAGAAGGAGTATACCCACTCTGTCATATTGAGGATATGATCTGTCCAAAAAGGTTTGTGGCTGAGGGTGACTGCAAGATCCTTGACCAAACTGTAATACCGAATGAATGTGTGTAGCATAGACCACCCCACCACAGCACACACATCCTGTAAGGGTATACCCTAGATAAAGCCTTTGAGAACGTGACAACCCCCCAAGTGGAATGAGCCCTTATGCCCAGACTCAAAGCGAGTCTGTGCACCCCATAAGCACTAGAGATTGCATCCATTATACAAATAGAGATGCACTGCTCTGACACAGCATCACCTCTACCATCATTGCCAAGCAGACCAGCAACAGCTCCGACTTATGCCACTAGCCGGAGCAGTGGACACAAGTACAATGAGCCCTTACCGGACACAGTAGGTGCAATTTTTCTCGTTCCGGTCTAAGGAACGGAGGAGGACAGAAAGCCTGCAACACTACCGTCTGGGCAGCATACATGGACACTTAGGAAAATAATCCAGCCTAGGATATAGGAGGGCCTTGGCTAATCTAGGAGCAAAGTCAAGACAGGAAAGGGCAACAAAGGCCAGCAAAAAAAGCTACCTGTAGGGTGAGAAGCTTCTCTGAAGCTAACTCTAAGGGCTCAAATGGGGCACCTGACAGACCTTCCAGGACCACAGAAAGGTCGCAGGAAGGTTTGTGTGGACTGCAGATGGGCCTCAGCCATTTTACACCACGCATAAACCTCGAAGTTAGAGGATGTTGCCCCACAGAGGCTCCATCAATAGGGGCATGGCTGGCCGAAATGGCAGCCACGTAGATCCTAATTGTAGAAGGAGCCAACCCTGCTGAAAAATGTTCTTGTAAGAACTCCAGGACTATAGCTATTGCACAGCTTACTGGGTCTGCTGACATTCCTCAAACAATGATACAAAAAGTTGTCACTTGAATGCAAACAATTCCTCGTGGATGGTGCTCTAGCATTTAACATATTTGACCAGAATTTAAGAGCTGGTGCTCATAGCGTGCCCAAGACTTACAGTTTCCATAGTTCCGGCCAAGGTTGATAAATCAACCCTCTGGCTTGAGACAATAGAACCCTGCAAACAGGAATCTCCCAAGGAGTGCCATCCAGCAGAGGTTTTATCTCCGAGAACCATATTCAAGCTGGCCAATAAGGTGCTACTAGCAGCAAATGAAGACGGTCTTGAAGACATGAAGACGGGAGTGAAATCTCGCTAGATCCTGTGGGAGCAGAGTAATCGAGGGAAAGGCATAAAGATATGACCTCAACTATGTGTACCATGACATCCAACACCAACCTTTTTTCTTTGGTGCAGGATGAAAGATGGCAAACCACAGAAGGCAGTGTGTTGTCTCCTCTGAGGCAAACATCCAATTCCGCTTGGCTGAACCTCCGCCATAAGGATTGCACCGCTTGTGGATGGAGCCTCCAGTCTTCGGGCTTCAGCCCCTGCCTCAACAGGATGTCTGCCCCCACATTCAGGTTGCCCGGGAAGTACATTGCACTCACTGACAAGAAACTTCCCCTCCACCAGAGAAGAATTAGTTTGCCTGCCTGAACAGGGGACATGAATTTAACCCTCCCTGGTGGTTGATATATGAGACCATTGCTGTATTGTCGGTCATAACTAACACAAGGTGACCTCTCAACTGAGGAGAAGAATTTCAGCGCTAGGAATATGGCCCACATTTCTAGGCTATTTATACGCCACACTAGATGAAGGCCGCTCCAGAGACCGTGAGCTGAATGGCTGTCTATGATTGCACCCCAGTCCATGACAGAGGTGTCTGATACTACCATCTTGCGATAAAGAGATGCCCCTAGAGTGTGACCTGAGGCTAGAAACCGGGGATGCCTCCAAGTTTTCAGAGCACATACGCATCACTGTGTGACACTGATTACTCTCATGGGTTTCGTCCTTGGATGAAACCCTCGATTTTTTGGCAACCACTGAATCATCTCATGTTCAATAGGCCCAACAGTATGACATTCAATTCAATTTAAGTAAATTTTATTTGTATAGCGCTTTTTATAATGGACATTGTCTCAAAACAGCTTTACAGAAATATATAAACACAGGATATAGATTTTAAGTGTGTGGATTGATCCCTATTGAGCAAGCCAGTGGCGACAGTGGCAAGGAAAAACTCCCTAAGATGATATGAGGAAGAAACCTTGAGAGGAACTAGACTCAGAAGGCGAACCCATCCTCATCTGGGTAACAACGGATAGTGTGAAAGTAAAAGAAAGTTCATTATGGTTTTTACATGAAGTCTTTGTTGAACTGGTCCACTGTTCACCAAAGGAGACCCGAGTGAAAAACTGCATGTGGTAATTGCAGTCTGTGGTAATAGCAGCAACTGTAGTCCCCGCAACCACAGCGAAAATGCCCATGTTGAATTGAGGTCCAAAACTATTTCATGGAACTTCAAGCGGTACCATCCTAAGCAATCTCCAGGGTGTAGCCTCAGTTCATGAGAGCTCCATCCAGAGGTAGGGCATCCAAACAGATCAGGCAGGTCCGGAGTGCAGAAAGGGTCCAGATCACAGGCATCTCCATGAAATCATGTGTGGCTCGACAGAAGGAGAGAGACAGAGGGAGGTAAAGAGAGGGAGATATTATTAGGTAAGACTGTGTACTATGCATAAAAGAAAGTCTACTCATGGTAAGCTTGAGTAAACAAATATGTTTTCAGCCTAGACTTAAACACTGAGACTGTGTCTGAGTCCCAAACACTAACTGGAAGGCTGTTCCATAACAGTGGGGCTTTGTAAGAGAATGCTCTTCCACCTGCTGTAGTCTTCACTATTCGAGGTACCGACAAATAGCCTGTACCTTTTGATCTATGTAGACGTGGTGGATCACAGAAGGCCAAAAGTTCGCTTAGGTACTGTGGCGCGAGACTGTTTAGTGCTTTATAGGTAGTAGTATTTTATAATCAATGCGAAATTTCACTGGGAGCCAGTGCAGTGGTCATATTTATAATCATATATTATATTCTAGTAAGGACTCTTGCAGCTGCATTCTGGACTAACTGGAGCTTGTTTATGCTCCTACTGGAACATCCAGACAGTAAGGCATTACAATAATCTAGTCCAGAGGTGACGAAAGCATGAACTAATATTTCTGCATAATGTAGTGACCTTATATTTCGTATCTTAGCAATATTTCTGCGATGAAAGAAGGCTATCCTAGTAATATTATCTACATGAGCATCAAATGAAAGCCTAGAGTCAATAATCACACCAAGATCTTTTACTGCTGGACATGACGAAACGGAAAGACCATCCAGAGTAACTATGTATTCAGAAAACTTACTTCTAGCTACACATGGTCCTAGTACAAGTACTTCGGTCTCGTCAGAATTAAGTAAGAGAAGGTTAATAAGCACCCAACGTCTAATGTCCTTTACACAGTCCTCAACTTTATTAAGCTGCTGTGTGTTGTCTGACTTTGCTGAAACATACAGCTGTGTATCCTTAGCATAATAGTGGAAGCTAATTCCATGTTTATGAATAATTTGACCAAGAGGTAGCATATATAATATAAAAAGCAGTGGGCCTAAAACAGAACCTTGTGGAACTCCAAATTTAATCTTGGTATGCTTGGAGAGGTCGCCATTTACATCTACAAACTGATAGTGATCGGTCAAATAAGACCTGAGCCAGGAGAGGGCTGTTCACTTGATGCCAACAACGTTTTCTAATCTATCAAGGAGAAAAGTATGATCTATATTATCAAAAGCTGCACTAAGGTCAAGTAACACAAGCAAGGAGACACCCCTGATCAGAGGCCAGTAGTAGGTCATTTACTACTTTAACTAGCGCTGTCTCTGTGCTATGATGAGGCCTAAATCCTGATTGATACATTTCATGAACGTTGTTCCTATGTATGTACGAGCATAGCTAATGTGCTACAACCTTTTTTAAGATCTTGAAGATAAAGGGGAGATTTGATATTGGCGTATAGCTGGATAGTTGACAGGGGTCAGGGCTTTGACAACTGCTAGTTTAAATGATGCTGGTACATAGCCAGGGCTAAGGGAAGAATTGATTATTTTTAAAAGGAATTTCAATTACTCCAGGAAAAATCTGTTTAAAGAAACATATAGGTAAGGGATCTAATATACAAGCTGATGATTTTGCAGAAGAGATTAATGAAGCTAGTTCGATCTCTCTAAGGGGAATAAAACATTCTAAACTTTGATCTGATTGCTATATCATCATCTACAGAGTTAGTTATAAAACTGTCTGGGTTTTAATTTAATAGCCTGAATTTCACAACTAATATTTGCAACTTTACCAATGAAAAAATAAATGAAATCTTTGCTGCTATATAATGATTGTGTGCCTGTTTCTGTGGTAGTTTTATTCCTAGTTAATTTTGCCACCGTGTTGAATAGAAATCTAGAATTGTTTTTGTTTTCTTCTATTAAGGTGATAGACTTTTCTAGCAGCATTAAGAGACTGTCTATATATAGTTCAGGAGGCTCTCCTTCCATGCTGTTTGAAATATTACCAATTTGGTTTGGCACCATTTATGTTCCAATGGTCGACTGGTCTGTTTTAAGTTATGCGTTTGATCGTTATACCAGTGTGCTAGCTTTTTCTCTCTAATTATTTTTCTTTAGAGTGGAGCCACCCTATCTAGTGTGTAGCAAAGCACTGACTGCAAGCATTCAGTCACTCCAGGGGTGCTGTATCATGGCTGACCCTGCACTCTGACCCCAGCTTCCTGACATGCTGGGGTATGCGAAGAAAAGAATTTCACTGTGCATATGTATATGTGATAAATAAAGACTCATTATCATCATCACCTGATTGAGTCCCCTGGGAACAGACAGTGATGCAAATCTAAATGATGTATGAGGTAGGTTATTGATGAAACTCATTGCAGTAGCTGACGTTAATGTATGTTTTAGGCGGCATCGTGGTAAGGTGCAAATATTATGATCAGTACACAATTTAAACGAGATAAGATAATGGTCTGAGACAACTACAGACTGCGGAAGTGTTACTGTATTTTCTATATTTAATCTGTATGTTAGTATCAGGTCAAGAGTGTGACCACCATTATGAGTAGGTCCTATTACACTTTGATTGACCCCTACTGAATCTAAAATGGGCACAACCACTGTTCTCAGATGGTCTTCTGGGTTATCAAAATTAATATTAAAATCACCAATAATTAATGCTTTATGTAGAGAAACAACCAGATTTGAGATAAAATCTGCAAATTCACTAAGGAATTCAGTATATGACCCTGGGGGTCTGTAAATAATAATTAGTGGAATCAGTGTATTTTTTGTGACTACATATGTAATACTGTTATAAACAACATCAAAAGAGTTGAATTTATAACTATTTTTTTGTGTGTGACGCCTAGATTATGACTATAGATGAGTGCAACACCTCCTCCTCTGCCAGATAGACGGGGCTGATGTATATAACTGTATCCAGGAGGACTCGCTTCATTTAGTGCTATGCACTCATTTGGTTTAATCCAAGTTTCCATTAAACACATTATATTAAATTTCTGATCAGTAATGATTTTGTTAACAATAAGTGCCTTAGATTTAAGATAGATAATATTTAATAGTCCTAGCTTCAGATCAAAGGTGCTGGCTATGCATTCAGTATGATCTAATTTTATGTTAGGTTACTAAAACAAACTTTCTGAAAATTTCTATGTATTTGTTTAGCTCGGGGAACAGACACAGTCTCTATAGAATGTACTACAAGAGCTGAACTATTGATTGAACATTGATTATGATAAATTATGTTGTTGGAAGTTGTACTTACAGCAGGTAGTCAGCATGTGTAGCGTCTTGGAGATGTTGTCTGACAGGAGCTTTGCTTAGCTTTGCTAGGATCGGATTGACCCTACGCGTGTTGGGGACAGACACACCCTAATTGTATTTGAATCCCATATAACCCCTAGAAAAGTTGACCTCTGACTAGAGAAGCAAATTTTCCTGAGGTTCAACCTGAGCCCCAAGCTCTTTACATGGGCAAGAACATCTCTATGTTGAATCCCCAACTTCCTGGACAGCGCTAGAATTAACTACCCACATAGCTTAGAATTGGACTACCGAGGTAGCTTAGTACACGGATGCCCTGGAGTCGCAAAGGAGTGAGCACGACATCCATCCACTTCATGAAGGAGTGAGGGGATAAAGCTAGACTGAAAGGAAGAAACAATATTGATACACATTGACTCCAAACGCGAACCTCAGGAACTTTGTGACTGGGCAATGGAATATGCCTCTTTTAGATCTATTGTCACAAACCATTCCTCAAACTGAATCTGTGGAACATTAAGTTTGAGCATCAACATTCTGAACCTCTATGTCTGAAGAGTATGGTTCAGATGACGCAGATCTAAAATTGGCCTCATACTCCTGTCTTTTCTGTTGACCAAGAATTAATGGCTGTAAACCTCCCTCATTCAGAGAAAGAGGTACATGTTCACAGAGGTACACTTTCTGTGCTAACATTGGGCTCTGCTCTGTGCTGACTACTGTGGTGAGCATGCCTTTGAAACAGAGGGGTCGAGCTATGAACTGGACCCAGTAACCCTTTTCTATGGGGGACAGAACCCATGTAGATACATTTGGCAGTAGATTCCACGCTGCCAGATTGTCTTTAGTGACATTAACTTTCCACATTTTGTTGGAGGGAAAGCATCAGATTTTCATTGAATGAATGAATGAATGAATGCCTTTTATTGTCACTATACACATGTACAATGAAATTAAGAGCCACTCCTTTTTGTTCCGTGCCAACATGTACATAAAATAAACAAGATAAATAAACAAGATAAATTAACAGATAAATAAACAAGATAAATAAACAAGATAAATAAACAAGATAAATAAACAAGATATTGGGGCGGATGGGGGAGGTACTATGAAATGCACAGTTTTGAGGCACTATATACATATGCTGTGAACTCAGTACATGTATGTGTTTAGAATGGTAATAGCTTTTGGGAAAAAACTATTCTTAAATCTATTAGTCCTTGTTTTGATGCACTTGTAACGTGTCCCTGAGGGCAACAGATTGAACAGATCAAAGCCAGGGTGAGAGCTGTCCTTAATGATGGTTTTTCCTCTGCTGAGGCAACGAGAGGTGTAAATATCCATCAGGGAGGGGAGAGGGCAGCCAATGATCTTCTGTGCTGCTCTTATTACTCTCTGAAGCCTCTCCCTGTCTGCCGCGGTGCAGCTACCGTACCACACCGTGATACAGTATGTCAGCAGGCTCTCGACGGACGAGCAGTAGAAGATCAGCAGCAGATTGGGGTCCAGATTGTACTTCCTGAGAACCCTCAGGAAGTGTAGCCGCGTTTGAGCCTTCTTAATAACCGCTGTGATATTGTCCGTCCAGGAGATGTCTGCAGAGATAAGGACGCCAAGAAACCGGAAGGTGTGGACCCTCTCCACACACTCACCATTGATGAAAAGGGGGGCCAGCTCAGTGTTGTGCTTCCTGAAGTCTACAATGAGCTCCTTGGTTTTCTTGGTGTTTAGAGCCAGATTGTTCTTTGAACACCAGGCTGCCAAGTTCAGGACTTCCTCTCTGTAGGCTACCTCATCTCCTTTTGAGATGAGTCCGACCACTGTGGTGTCGTCAGCAAACTTGACGATAAGATTATTATTGTGGACTGGACTACAGTCGTATGTGTAGAGACAGTACAGGAGGGGGCTCAGCACACAGCCCTGTGGAGAACCTGTGCTCAACGTGCGAGTGGAGGAGAGGTGGGGTCCGAGTCTCACTGTCTGAGACCGGTTGGTGAGAAAGTCCTTTATCCAGGCACATGTGAGGGGGGGGAGGCCAAGAGTGACCAATTTGGTGATGAGAATGTCCGGAATGATTGTATTAAAAGCCAAACTGTAATCCACAAAAAGCATCCGGACGTAGCTCTGTTGCTGCTCTAGATGTCTCAACACGGAGTGGACAGCTACGGCGATAGCATCCTCTGTGGATCTGTTTGCGCGATATGCAAACTGATAAGGATCGAAGTCTGGGGGGAGGTAGTCCTTGATGTGCTGAAGAACCAATCTCTCAAAGCACTTCATGATAACTGGAGTGAGGGCCACAGGACGATAATCATTTAGGCTAGTGGTGGGCGACTTCTTTGGCACTGGGATGATTGTGGCTGATTTTAGGCAGGATGGGATGACTGCTTGGGCCAGGGAGAGATTGAAGATTCTGGTAAAGATGTGGGCAAGCTGGTGGGCACACGATCTGAGCACCTTACCAGGTACTCCGTCTGGGCCAGCAGCTTTCCTGGGGTTCACTGCCAGAAACATCCGTCTAACATCGTGGTCCCTCACAGTAAGTAGAGCGGTGCAGGAACCAGGAGGGGATGGAGGCAGGGCTGGACTGGTACGGGAGCCAGATGAGGGTGGAGGTGAGGCTGGAGCAGATGAGTGCTGTTGTTGTGATGTTTCAAAGCGAGCAAAGAAGCAATTTAGCTCTTCTGCCAGCATCGCACTCAGGTCTCCTGTTGTCGCATCACGGCCTCTGTAGTTCGTGATGTTTTGTATGCCCTGCCACACCTCCCGTTTATTTTTGCTGGACAGGTGGGACTCTATGCTCCTCTTATAGACCGCCTTAGCTTCCTTAATACCACCTTTCAGGTTGGCACGAGCGGCTCTGTACAGAGCTCTATTACCAGACCTGAAGGCAGCGTCGCGGGCTTTGAGGAGTGTGCGGACCTGTTTGGTCATCCAAGGTTTCTGGTTTTGGAAAACCCGAATGTTTTTGTCTACAGCCCTGTGATAGCTCGCTGACCAGAGAAAACTAAAAACTTGGGATGAGAATGACTAGGGGAGCCCTACAGTAATACTGGGGGCTAACTGCCCTAACAACCTCTCATCCCCTGATACCTTCCTCCACGACCCATCAGGACCTATTCTTTTTGCCTGGCACTGATTTAAAAATGATAATCAGGCCCACCAGCAGGCTGTGACTGCCCTGTCCCCCTGGCTTTCTGCGGGGGGAGGCAGGCAGCCACACTCACCTTCTGTGCCACCCTCACAATTCAGCAGATCTGCCTGGTAGGCCTGCAACACTGCCATTATATGCAGAGACCCACAAGCAAGACCCGCTGCTGCATAGGCTTCGCCAACCAATGCTATGGTGGTCATACATGGCTTAGATGGCAAAGCCGCACCCACTGATTTTGCTGCCATTGATGGAGAGAGGAGCAAGAGAGAGCAGCCTTTATCTCTGGTTCCAACTCCAGATCCATACGGGACCCCCAGGATCTGAGGCAGCTGGCTGCATTGACAGCAGATGGCCCAGAGTCCTGAGGTTCTGAAACCCATCTCGCTTTGGCTGAGAAGTGAGAGAGGCAGGAGCAGAGCCGCTTTATTGTGAAGTGTTCCCTCTGTAATATATCTTTTTTTTTAGTGCAGGGAGTAACACACACTCTGATTTCTCTCTGACTCAACAGACATGAGGCTTCACTGAAGACAAAGAAGCTGATCATGTGGTTTACGGTCACAGTCTTATAGCCACACGACATGAGATACACCATGCAACTGACCATATCAAGCCATAAATTGCAGTGATTTTACACAGACTTCAGACGCAGAGGCCTTCCCACAGTGTGAAGCTCATGTAACGTTGAGTTCCCTTTGAAAGGGCACAACCAGGTTATAGATGAAATCTGCAAATTCCCAATGAAATTCAGAATATGGCCCTGGGTGTCTGTAAATAATAATTAGTGGAATCAACTCTGTGGGCTTATTTTTTCAGGCTACATGTGTTATGTTAGTATGAAGAACTTTTGAATTTATGACTAGGTTTTTGTGTGATGCATAGACTATCATTATACTAATCAATTATAATGAGAAATTTACACCTCTTCTGCCAGTTAGATGGTGCCAGTCATCATGCTGTGAAAGTGTTTGTATCCTGTAAAAGTATCCTGATTTTTTCTGTTTTTGTGCACATCTCCTACTAAATTGTTTCACAAATTAAAACAAAATCTAAGATAAAACAAAGGCAACTTGAGTAAACACAAAATATAGTTTTTAAATTATTAAAATGTTATTTATTGACCGTAAAAAGTTATCCAATACCAACTAGGCCTGTGTGAAAATGTATTTGCCTATAGTTACTAATTCCCCAAATCTATGAAACTGCATTCATAATAGGGTTCAGCTGGACTAAACACAACCAGGCCTGATTACTGTAAACCCTGTTCAACCAAATCAACACTTCAATATTACATTTTCAACAGCATGTTGAGCAAGTTGGTTAAAAGGCATTACCCAGTAACACACTATCAATTGATGAAACTGCATTCATAATGGGGTTCAGCTGGACTAGACTCGGTTGTGGCCTGATTACTGCAAACCCTGTTCAATCAAATCAACACTTAAATAGAACTTTATCAACAACACGAGGTTGGTTAAATGTTATACACTATATGCCAAAATTGAGAGAAATTCCTGAAATGATGAGGAAGAAGGTGATTGAAATGCATCGGCCTGGGAAGGGATACAAAGCTATTTCAAAAGTGCTGGGACTCCAAAATTAAGGTCAATTAAGGTCACTGTTTATGACTACACTAAAACACTTGGCAAAAATGGCATCCATGGAAGAGTGGCAAGGCAAAAACCTTGCTAACCCAGAACAACATTAAAGCGCATATGAATTTTGCCAAAACACACCTTGATGATACTCAAACCTTTTGGGAGAATGTTCAGTAGATTGATCAGTCAAAAGTGGAACTGTTTGGAAGAGAGGGGTCCCATTACATCTGGTGTAAACCAAACACAGAATTCCACAAAAAGAACACCATACCAATGCTCAAGCATGGTGGTGGAAGTATGATAGTGTGGGAAGCTTTAGGGCCTGGGCAACTTGCAATAACTGAGGGAAACAAATTCTGCTCTGTATCACAAAAATCCTAAAGGTAAATGTCCGGTCTTTAGTCTGTAAGTTGAAACTCATATGCAACTAGATTATGCAGCAAGACAATGATCCAAAGCATAGGAATAAGTCCTAGTCCAAGAAGCAAGTGAAAGACTAATCTCCAGTTATCTGAAGCGTTGGTTGCAGTTATTGCTGCTAAAGGTGGCACAAACCAGATTAAGTTTAAGGGAGCAATTAGTTTTTCATATGGTGATAGGTGGTGGATAACTTTTTTGCTTTAATAAAAAAACAAAAACAAATAAAAACTGTATTGTGTATTTACTCAGGCTGCCTTTGTTTTATGTTGTATTTCGTTTGAAGATCTAAAACTATTTATCATGAGATGTACACAAAAACGGAAGAAACCAGCACTCTAATTGTATCCAGGAGAACTAGCTTATTTTAATGCTACAAACTCATTCGGTTTAATCCACATTTCTGTTAAACATAATGCATTAAAGTCCTGATCAGTAATGGTTTCATTATCAAAAAGTGCTTTAGACATATGAGATCTAATATTTAACAGTCCTAGCTTCAGACCAAAGGTGCTGACTGTGCATTCAGTAGGATTTAATTTTATGTTAGTTCAGCTACTAAAACAAACTGAGTATTTGTACATTTTTGTTTAGCTCAGGAAACAGACAGTCTCAATATTTTGGAACCCAAGTGGCAACTCAGTGCTGCTAGCGGACCGCCAATTTAGCCTGAAATTTATCTGCCGCTGGCCTTGGCTCTGGATTGTCACTGATTAACTAGGCCTTTTCTGAGACTATATGTTTTGCTGCAAGAAATGGGAGCAGCACCTTCAGGAGTGGGATGGATACCTCCCGCCATAACAGGCCAGCCTTGCCCTCAGAACTACTCCAATTATCTGTAAAGCCACATTGTTTTCAGAGCACCTCCTGGACATCAAGGCAGTTCAGCGACCATAACCTGCTGTAAGCTACATTGCCATGCTGCATTGGGATGGGGTCAGAGCATATTACTGCATTAGACATCACCTTCGCTAATTTACACACCTCTACAATGTTACTCTTAATAACCTCTGACTGATATAGGCGTTTATCATTAGTTCCTACATGAAAAACTATCTTTGAAAACCTGTGCTTGCCCAAGACCCTAAGATTACCTGCTATGTCTGGTGCCCTGGCTCCTGGTATACACCTAACTAAAGCGGCTGGAGCCCCTAAGTGCCTAACTAATTTCACATGCCTTAAGAGAGAGTCTCTTATAACCAGAGCTCTTTCAGGTTTCAGTGGGTGCTTCATTGAGGAGAGCAAACCTGTTAGACATGTGAAGTGGAAAGAAGTGGATCTCTCGTGGGCGAGCCTTAACGTTAGCTTTGCAATTATGCCACAGAGTTGTCCCCCATTCGCATTAAGGCTCTAATGCCAGTGCTGGGGGACTACTATCTCTGTTTAAGGCATCCAGACTTTCCTCTACAGAAACTACACTGCTCTCACACTCAATAACCCTCTTTAGCAACTGGATGCACACCTCTAATGCTGCAATCTTCTCCATCAGAGCACTAACTAAAGACGCACTTAGCACAAATAAAGCCATTACAAATGACGGAAAGAATGACTAAACATCCTGCAATCGACAGACTGAACAGAATGTTTGACATGTTGCGTTTTGAACGTACCTTAGTCAAAGATTAGTTGAGATTATTTTAGACAGAGCTGACATGGATGGCCTCCACTTGCTGTCTACAAATGTATCCTTTAGGAGAGATGTTCCGCAGTCATTTCAGATCAAATTCACCCATGTCGCTGCCTCCTCCCTTAAAAAAAATAAATAAAAAAAATTCATAAACTTGATATTTGCAAAGTTGATGCTTTTTTTTTTTTTTTTTTTAAATAAAATGAAGCATTGCTAAACATAGATTTTTGTGGTGTATGTATATAGCAGTAATATAACTGAATGCAAGGAAATGTAGGAATAAAATTATCCATTTTTATGGTTTAATTTTAATGGATTAATTTTATTCAGCATGTGTTCTCTCTAATATTTATCCAGATGTCCAGCAAAACTGTTGGGGTATAATATAAAACAATAAAGGTGTTAGAACCTGAATGTCTAATTCTGACAAATACTGAACAGACAGTTTGAAGATATAGTGCACCTAGATATCACTAAGCCATTGAGCATGTATTTACCTTTTCCTGAAAACCATAGTGTTGGGTCTGAGTCCACCTTTGTCAAGACCAAGTCCTTAACCAATCAAGTCCAACTCTGAGTCCAAAAGGGGCCAGAAAATAATTAAACTGAAAAATATTTTAAATTGCAATTGTACTCAATACCGAGCTGTTAAATTAATAGTTTAACCTTCACAAACCAATGCAAACATAAATGTAACAATTTCATGTCATCAGCACCTCAACTAGTTTCCTGTCAAAAAATGGTTTCAATAAAAAAGGGATATAGAGGTATATGTAGAACTTTTATTATATTACAAGTGTATGAAAATACAAATTAATCTATTTTGTTATTGTATCACACAACATTTTGTCCTCCAGTTCAAGTTGACATTTCAATTATTTGACGCTCTTGTAATCAGTGAGTTTAATATGTCATACTTTCCTGCGCCATCTTCGCATAGTTATCGCCAATAGCAAAAACGGCTTCCAGTGCAGCATCGGATGTAACTGAGCTGGCTGAGACAAAATGCGGAAGCGATTGTGCATAGAGACCATTCGGTACTCACATGATGAGGTGGATTTCTGTAAGTACGTTTCATGTGTGTACACACAGAAAAACCCCTGTTATCTTTCTTTTCATGTTACACATGACGTGGACTCTACTGTACTGTACTTGATTAAATTTCCGAGTCCAAAATGTCTGATTCCATGTCAACAACAACAACAAAAAAAAACCCTGTTTACAGTAATGAGACTTTTCTCTTCATGGTTTGCATTTAAGGCCCTCTGGAGACATTGCTAATTGTTATGCATTTCTAATTTTTGTGCAAAATCTTTGCACTACAATATGAAAAGGAAATAAATTGAGTGGATGAGGGATTGTTTTATTCAGACCTCTAATTAGGCTTATACGTTATGAAGAGAGAAAATTGCTACATTGTTTTCAATAAATTAATGCTTAACTTACTATTTTTGTACAGATCCACTTTGTGCTTAACTAAGGGTGAAGGGATTTCTGTATTTTCCTAATAGCCCATTAATTTCTCCTGGATATGTTCTCAGAGTTCACATCACTCCAACAATTATTCATTTTGGCCAAATGTCACAAAAACTACAGTTAATTGTATGTATAATTGGAAGGAGATTCATATTCATGACCCATTTGAATGACAGAGAAATGATACATCTGTTGTGCATTTTTTTTTTTTTTACCTTCTGTGGTATTGACAAACGAAATAATTTAGACCTGCAGATTTTATTCTTCCACTGGAAGCCAAGGATGTTAAAAAAAAGTCTGAATTTCATCAGAGGAATATACTTCTCCTGTCTATGTGACCTTTCAAAATCCCATTGAAAACTGAGTCAGCCCAGAGGTAGGAGATATCATATTATCACTTTGTGTGTGTGTGTGTGTGTGTGTGTGTGTGTGTGTGTGTGTGTGTGTGTGTTTACTTTCCTCTTTTTCTTTCTTACTGGAACCAATAGTTCTTTGTGGCATTTGGAAAGGTCAGACATGTGTTGAACATCGTAGCAGCTAATGTCGGTAAAACGTCACTCTTTGTTGATGGAAGGAAATATGGCCCAATGGTTTCTCTCTACACAGGATGTCAGGAAGTAACATAAGTATGGTGAGGAATGCAATCACAGGCCTAGGAGACCTCGTGTCTTGTGTCACCCCCTTGTGTCTTTTTCCCAACATTGTTAAGGTTGAGTCATTTTGCTAATACTGCATGACATGCAGTGATCAATTGCAAGTGCATGCGCCTTTGTTTGACTTAAGTCAAGAATTCTGTCATGGCTCAATTTGGTACACAGTGCATATTTTAACATTTAAATGTATTTATTTTGGAGACATTTTTATCTAAGGAGACAAGTGATATAGAAGTTAAGCAATTAGCTGAAATAGTGATGCAAGATTCCATCAACTAGTGAAAAATAAGTGAAGGGAAATTGTAGAAAGAAAAAAGTAATCTACTCATCTATAAAAAAAAAAAAAAAAAAAAACCTACTAGAGATGCACCGATACTAAATTTCTCAGCCGATCCCGATAACCGAATATTCAGAGTGATATCGGCCGATACCGATAGTTCTGCCTTTTATGCCTTCTTATAAATTAATTATAATTAATTCCACAATTCTGAAAGAAATGCAAATAAAAACTTTATTCTCTCCATTTCAACAAGTTGTTTCACAGCACCTGGTCTCACAAACAGAAAACACATTACTCAAATTAACATTAACGCATTAACTAAATTCTGAAGATTAAATTAAGATTTCTTAACTTATTGAGTGTTATTAATTCATATTAACATTGACTGAAATCTAAAAAACCTCCTGTTAGGCTCACATTCACTCACCACAAACAAAAGCATTTCTACTTCATCACTGACATCAAACTGGTAATATATAATATAATTTTTTAAAATATTAACATTAACTGGATATGAAATACACTACTCTACAAATATATTTTTCTGTGCAATATATACTTTTTTGTCAACTCATCATCATTTAAATCTTTCAACGGTGTACTGGTGCCTTAATTCAGCTCGAGCAGTGCGGCAGAAAAAAATATATAAAATTAGACTCCACGAAACTCCCACTTCACCTCTGCTCACTTCCGGTGTAAAATTGCCTTTATCGGACGATACCGATTATTGGCCGATACATCGGTGCATCTCTAAAAATACCATGGTAAAAGGTGAAGCACAATTTCAAAAGTTACTCAAATTAAACTTAGATTATAAAATGCTCATTAAAATTGCTATAGTCTCAAAAATGTTAATAAGAAAAAAGTTCCCAGAACATTTAAGTTGATAAAAAGTTCCCAGAATCCCATCTTTAAAAGTTATTACACCGTTTTGTGCTCTTAAACATGTAATAACAAGAGTAAACAAGATATCACAAGATCTCATATGTTTACCAACATGTCATGTATTTTGTCATCTGTAGTGTCAGTCAAATGGTCTCATTCTGTGAAAATAGGCAGTTCTTTGCCACATTTATTGATGGAACATAATGACTCTATAGTGACTCTAGAGGTCTGGCTTGTGAGTATAGTTATGAAAGTGTGTGTACAAGAAAGAATCACAACTGAGAGAAGTTTTTCTCTCCAATTACACAATGGTTTTGTCAATGGATGGTAAATTAGCATTCCTTTTGCTAAACTTGCTTGTATGCTAATAGCTAGCTGTCAGGATACAAATTGGCAAGGTAAATATAAAATATAGCTCATGATAAATATTTGTAATAATAGATAATAGGTCATCTGTTGATTTTTTTTTATTTAAGTGAAAATCTTAAACAATAACAGTTAATATTTAATATTTAATATAATATAATATAATATAATACTTTAGCTTATATGTCACATTATTTTTGTGGTAAACAACTACCACAATAATATTTCACAGTTGTTTGTCCTCTTGTGTACAGATAACTGCAAAATATTTAAATGTACAATTCAGTATATCAGGAGAACACTCACATCTGTTAGAACTCATATTACTTAAGAATTTTCACCAAGTGCCTGAAGCCACCCCACAAGCAAACAAAAATAAAAAAATAATTAATGAAGAAAAATAAAAAGAACTATTAACTGAAAGAAAACTACTAAAGTTCAAATGCTTGAAAAACACAATTAATTGCAGTAATACAGTAATTGTATTTGTTACTTCACATCACTGGTGCTCAGGAGTGCTACTAACTTTCATTTGTTCCTATGAACAAATTAATTTTCCATCCAATCCATACATGCAACCTTTGTTTTATGTCAACTCTATATAAATATATTTATATATTACAATATGTTATATATAATGTATTATATATCACTGAATAAAAACACTGTTATTCTCTTAAAAAACACATGAACTGTAGGCAGAAGTAGCCAACATCATGCATACTTGGGTCCCACATACACTTTTCTTTTCATATCTACATAAATAGAGTGGCACACATGCAGACACGCAGACACAAAAAAACACACACACACAAACACAGATATTTATATGCAGTGCAGCTAACCTTTCCGAGCTGCTAAGTCACATTTTCTGCATAATTTGTCAATTTTGTATTAATTTGCGATACACCCCATATAGTTTAACATGCTATTATTGATTACCGACCTCACTTAATTTGCCCTGCTTTTGCAAATCCCAGTTAGCTAGAGGCTCTCTAGACTGTCCCCCAACTTTAGCATTGTGCCACTAAATGCATTATATCCTCCCAGTTCCGTCTCTCATCCACTCACTCTCACCCAGGGAGCCTGAACCAAATGCATAATTTAAAAAGTCCTTAATCTGCAATGGCATTCCCATTTGGTAGCCAGCAGACTGCACTTTATGATGTCAGCTTTCTTCCACAAAGGTCAATAGAAGTTTCCCTTGCTCTCTCATTGTCTTTCCCTCTGAAACTGTGAGGTCTGGTGTATTGCACTTCATGAACTGGAGTCATGACACTTAGTGACATCATAACCTTTATGCGTCTCCTCTATCTCTCCAGGTGCAGGTCTATCTAATGCCAACCCTGCAATGTGCAGTATTTTATCAAACCTGGATATATTTATTCTAATGAAATAGTAATTTGTTGCAGAACAGCAAACTGAATCAGCTTTTATTTGCTAATTCTTAAAGCAATGGATCATGTAAGCAATGGATCATTATATCTTCTGAGATGAGCTACACTTGAAGAAATGATACAAAGAGGAAATATGTCAAATTAAGGCTATTAATTTATATTGCATTATGATTTTATTATATACTGTATATAATACAACATGATTAGGCCTATATATATATATATATATATATATATATATATATATATATATATATATATATATATTTGATTATATCTTTTCATGTGACAACACTTATCACGAGTTCCCCTTTAAGCAGCACGCTGTGGAGCATGTGAGCGCGTGTGCGCGAGCAGGTCTAGATAGTCATATTCATAGTCATAGTCATAGTTCTTGTCCACGTCATGTTTCATGTTTAGATTCATCTGTTTAGTTCACGCTGGTTTCTCTGCTACCAGTCCCTCGCTGTTGTTTATGTTTCATGTTTGGTATATCGACCCTGTATCCCGTGACCGCGACTGTGATCCCTGCCTTGCCCAGTTTATGCCTGTTTGCTGATCGTCTGACCTTTGCATGTTACGGATTACGATTTGGATTAACCTGCCTGTGTCTCTAAATAAAACTGTTCATACTGCACTTGCATCCGTCCCTATCTCCATTACGTCATGAAACGTGACAGAATATTCCGCCTTACCATGGATGCAGCATGAGGACGAGAGAGACATCATGCTACAGAAACCAGGGAAGTAGCAGGACAGTATCTCAACGGGAAACGCTCGGATTACTGGCCGCATTTTTCGTCCGTGCAGTTCCCTCAAAGGTACGCCGTCGAACTTCCGCCACAGACAGCGGGATTGGGGAGCTACCCGCTGGAATTCCTTTTCAGTTGCCAGGAATATTTCTGCAGCCTGGCGTATCCCAAGCCTACTAAGAGACAGTGGATCAGGTTCTTGGTGTCCAGGTTTTGCGGTCCGGCCCATGACTGGGCAGAGCAGCTGGTGAGTACTGGGTCCTCTGCCCTCCATGATGTCACTCAGTTTCCTGAACTTTTTATGGAGGAGTTCACACAGCCAGGACAGCTTCATGGTCTGGATTTTCTGGGGTGGACAGTCAATGTACAGCCCCAGGCTGACCTGCCATTCAACCTCTATTATGAGGGGATTGGCAGGGCAGTCTCCACCAATCTGCTTCAGGTTCCGGCCAACACGGGGAAGGTTTCTCCGAGATGTATGACTGAGGGCTGCAGGAAAGAGACTCAGCTCCAGTGTCCCACATGCAAGAAGCTGGGTCTCCAGGAGGCATTTTTCTGCTCTAAGGAGTGCTTCAAGAGCAGCTGGCATCAGCACAAGCGTCTACACAGAAAAGCCCCTATGACACTACAGCCAGAAGTTAACCTGGCGATCTCAGAGCTCGAACCTGAGACCCTCGGGGTGGGCTCACCTGCCGAGCTCCAGCTAGAGGTCAACAGGGAGGCTCCAGCACCAGAGCTCCAGCCTGAGTTTCAGGAGGGGGTCTCAGCTCCACAGATCCACTGTAAAGCCCAGTTACTGTCCCAAATGTCTGTTAACCCGGACAACCAAGCCCTGCTCACGTCCAAGTCAGCCGACACGACCGACCAAGCCCTGCTCACGTCCAAGTCTACTGGCACGGCCGACCAAGCCCTGCTCAAGCCCAAGTTTACTGATACGGCCGACCAAGTTCTGCTCAAGCCCGAGTCCACTGACACGGCCGACCACGTTCCGCTCAAGCCCGAGTCCGCTGACACGGCCGACCACGTTCCGCTCAAGCCCGAGTCTGCTGACACGGCCGACCAAGTTCAGTTCAAGCCCGAGTCTGCTGACACGGCCGACCAAGTTCTGCTCAAGCCCGAGTCTGCTGACACGGCCGACCACGTTCTGCTCACGCCCGAGTCCGCCGACACTGACAGCCAAGTTCTGCTCACGCCCGAGTGCGCCGACGCTGACAGCCAAGTTCTGCTCACGCCCGAGTCCGCCGACACTGACAGCCAAGTTCTGTTCACGCCCGAGTCCACCGACACTGACAGCCAAGTTATGCTCATGCCCAAGTCAGCCGACAGGGACAACCAAGTTATGCTCACGCCCAAGTTTGCTGAAACAGACAACCAAGCTCTGCTCACGTCCATATCTGCTGACATGCACAACCAAGTGTCTGTTGACACGGACAACCAAGCTCTGCTCACGTCCACGTCTGCTGACATGACCAGCCAAGTTCAGCCTGCAGGCTCCGCTGAGTACGTCGCTCTGCTTTCCTGCTCAGCCGAGGACGTCACACTGCTTTCCTGCTCAGCCAAGGACGTCACTCTGCCTTCCTGTTCAGCCGAGGACCTCGCTCTGCCTTCCTGTTCAGCCGAGGACGTCGCTCTGCTTTCCTGTTCAGCCGAGGATGTCGCTCTGCTTTCCTGTTCAGCCGAGGACAACGCTCCACTTTCATGTTCTGCCGAGGACGTCACTATGCTTTCCTGCTCCACCGAGGACGTCGCTCTGCTTTCCTGCTCTGCCGTGTACGTCGCTCTGCTTTTTTGTTTCGCCAAGAACGCCATGCGGTCTCCTGGCTCTGCTTGGGACACTCTGCCCAGGGGGCTGGGGCCGCCAATGGAGATGGATGTTTCATGGCACTCCCGGAGGAGTGCCTTTGGGGGGGGGGTTCCGTCACGAGTTCCCCTTTAAGCAGCGCGCTGTGGAGCATGTGAGTGCGCATGCACAAGCAGGTGCGCGAGCACCTGCTTTTCCCTTGTTGACAATCGTGACATTTTGACACGTGCATTTGTTTATGTTTCTGTTATGTCTCCTCCCCGTTCTGTCATTGGTTGTTGTTTCACGCGTGTCTGAATTGCCCTCAACCGTCAGCCATTACAACGCTGATTAGGTTTGTATATATACCGTGCACCTCCCAGCACACAGCGCGGAATATTAGATAAGTAACTTGGATAGATTAGAGTAAATATAGATAGTCATAGTCATAGTCATAGTTCTTGCCCACGTCATGTTTCATGTTTAGATTCGTCTGTTTAGTTCACGCTGGTTTCTCCGCTACCAGTCCCTCGCTGTTGTTTATGTTTCATGTTTGGTATATCGACCCTGTATCCCGTGACCACGACTTTGATCCCTGCCTTGCCCAGTTTATGCCTGTTTGCCGATCGTCTGACCTTTGCATGTTACGGATTACGACCTGCCTGTGTCTCTAAATAAAACTGTTCATACTGCACTTGCATCCGTCCCTATCTCCGTTATGTCACGAAATGTGACAACACTGAAGAAATGACACTTTGCTACAATGTAAAGTAGTGAGGGTACAGCTTGTGTAACAGAGTAAATTTGCTGTCCCCTCAAAATAACTCAACACACAGCCATTAATGTCTAAACCACTGGCAACAAAAGTGAGTACACCCCTAAGTAAAAATGTCCAAATTGGGCCAAATTAGCCATTTTCCCTCCCCGGTGTCATGTGGCTTGTTAGTGTTACAAGGTCTCAGGTGTGAATGGGGAGCAGGTGTGTTAAATTTGGTGTCATCACTCTCACACTCCCTCATACTGGTCACTGGAAGTTCAACATGGCACCTCATGGCAAAGAACTCTCTGAGGATCTGAAAAAAAGAATTGTTGCTCTACATAAAGATGGGCTAGGCTATAAGAAGATTGCCAAGACCCTGACACTGAGCTGCAGCACGGTGGCCAAGACCATACAGCGGTTTAACAGGACAGGTTCCACTCAGAACAGGCCTCGCCATGGTCGAGCAAAGAAGTTGAGTGCACGTGCTCAGCGTCATATCCAGAGGTTGTCATTGGGAAATAGACGTATGAGTGCTGCCAGCTTTGCTGCAGAGGTTGAAGGGGTGGGGGGTCAGCCTGTCAGTGCTCAGACCATACGCCGCACACACTGCATCAAATTGTTCTGCATGGCTGTCGTCCCAGAAGGAAGCCTCTTGTAAAAATGATGCACAAGAAAGCCCGCAAACAGTTTGCTGAAGACAAGCAGACTAAGGACATGGATTACTGGAACCATGTCCTGTGGTCTGATGAGACCAAGATAAAATTATATGGTTCAGATGGTGACAAGCATGTGTGGCGGCAACCAGGAGAGGAGTACAAAGACAAGTGTGTCTTGCCTACAGTCAAGCACAGTGGTAGGAGTGTCATCGTCTGGGGCTGCATGAGTGCTGCCGGCACTGGGGAGCTACAGTTCATTGAGGGAACCATGAATGCCAACATGTACTGTGACATACTGAAGCAGAGCATGATCAGTATGTAGTATTCCAGCATGATAATGACCCCAAACACACCTCCAAGATGACCACTGCCTTGCTAAAGAAGCTGAGGGTGAAGGTGATGGACTGGCCAAGCATGTCTCCAGACCTAAACCCTATTGAGCATCTGTGGGGCATCCTCAATGAGAAGGTGGAGGAGCACAAGGTCTCTAACATCCACCGGTTCCGTGATGTCGTCATGGAGGAGTGGAAGAGGACTCCAGTGGCAACCTGTGAAGCTCTGGTGAACTCCATGCACAAGAGGGTTAAGGCAGTGCTGGAAAATAATGGTGACACACAAAATATTGACATTTTCACTTAGGGGTGTACTCACTTTTGTTGCCAGCGGTTGAGTTATTTTGAGGTTTTTGAGGGGACAGCAAGTTTACACTGTTATACAAGCTGTACACTCACTACTTTACACTGTAACAAAGTGTCATTTCTTCAGTGTTGTCACATGAAAAGATTTAATCAAATATTTACAAAAATGTGAGGGGTGTACTCACTTTTGTGAGATACTGTACATACATTATATATATATATATATATATATATATATATATATATATATAATCTGTGTCCCCCAGACGTAATCGAGAACTTGCAAATGCCTTCGTGGAAATATAGGGTAACATCTCACAGCAAGAACTGACAAATCTGGTGCAGTCCATGAATATGAAATGCACAGTAGTACTTAAAGCAGCTGTTGGCCACACCAGATACTGACGTTTTTTTTTTTTTATATTGACCCCCCCCCCACCCCCTCCTTTGTTCAGGGACTCCTTATTCCATTTCTGTTCATCAAATGTTTATAAAACGTGTTCACTTTATGTCTCAGCTGTTGAATCTTTTTATGTTAATACAAATATTTACACATGTTAAGAAATTTGCCAGAAATAAAAGTAGTTGAATGTGAGAGGACATTTCTTTTTATATATACATATATTTAAACAGATGCATCTCAAAAAACAAATATCGTGGAAAAGTTAATTTTTTCTGTAGTTTAATTCAAATATTGGAACTTTCATATATTCTAGATTCATTACACATAAAGTGAAATATTTCTAGCATTTTTTCATTTTAATCTTGATGTTTACGACTTACAGTTCATGGAAATCAAAAATCCAGTATCTCAAAATATTAGAATAAAAGCCATATAATATAGAAATGTTGACCTTCTGAAAAGTATATTAATTTATGCACTCCCCTGGGGATAGAGGGGGAGCTTTGTCTAATGCCTAATGCTTTCTGGTATTACAGTGGCATTGCCATTGTTCACTTATGACATGTGTGCATTTGTTATGATTTCTGTCCTATCTCCACCCCTGTAACGTCACTGATTGTTTCATTGTGTCATTGGGGCAGTGGTAGCTTGCGGTTAAGGCTCTGGGTTACTGATCGGAAGGTCGGGGGCTCAAGCCCCAGCACTGCCAAGCTGCCACTGTTAGGCCCTTAACCCTCTCTACTCTGGGGGCACTGTATCATGGCTGACCCTGCACTCTGACCCAAGCTTCCTGACACGCTGGGGCATGCAAAGAAAATAATTTCACTGTGCTGTAATGTATATGTGATCAGTAAAGACTCATTACTTATTATCATTAAAACCTCTAACTCCACTTCGCTCTGCAACATATTTCCCTGCATATTCAAAATCTGTGTGAGTCAGAGGGTGCTACAGTGGGATATCCATCTTATTTAGTTCTGATAAGTACTATTGAAACTTATCTCTCACTGGGTCAAACTGCTGGAAACTTTGCAAAGTTGTTTGGTGTATGTGAAAGAACTACCCAGCTCCTAGTAGCCTTATAGCCTTTTTAGCTTACAAATGTATTAGTGTTCATTTCTCTCTGTGTTGTGTGATTAATAATGAGTTTGGGATTTATTCTCTTAGACCTGACGCTCATACATGAGCTCTCAATCAGTGATGCACTGGAGCTGCACAGGGACTACCTCCGCATTTCCATATTGCACACAGAAAAGTAGAAATAAATAAATGTATAAATAAATAAATATGGAAATAAATACCTGCGGGAATAAATAAATATTTTTAAAAAAAATGAATGCATGAATAAACATATATAATAAATATAAAAATAAATTTAACAATAAATACAGAAAATAATAAATGAAGCAAAAAAAGTAATACAAAAATAAACTTAGATTAAATTTAGATTTTTAATTAAATTTAACTTAGATTAAATTTAATTAAAAATTAATTATATTTGCTTTTCATTTATTCCTTTATTTAATTTCCTACTATTACACACACACACACACACACACACACACTCATATACATACATATATATATATATATATATATATATAGTGAGAGAGAGGGATATTACTTATTTATTTTTTAATTTCAGCAGGTTTGATCATCCATAATTCCATGGCTTCCCCCATTAACTTCAAGGTCTGTCTGTGAATTACTGCAAATGAGCCACGGGAGCACACATGTAATATAAACTCTGATAAAAAATAAGTTACCAGTATATCAGTGTAATCCCACATTGCAGGTTATGTTATTACACATCACAGAACACTTTTTTAACATAACCATCAACTAAAAGGTTGAAATATTATTGCCTTTGGCTCTGTGAGCCACAAGACAACCTCATCCCAGCTAAACTTAGCGTAAACTAAGAGAGGGGAAAATGCGCCCAATTTTACGGGGCTCGTAAAGTGACAGTACACGTTATTACCAATCATGTATAACATGAACTCCAAACCTATACATATCAGAATAATTAAATCAAAAGACAAAACAATGAAATCGAACAATTAATCTATTCAATATATTCAAAATGAAAGAACCACAATAGTTTTCCCATACAATACAATCATACCCCCCATTTTTTCCAACATCCCTCAAAGTACCATAAGGACTTTTGCAATCAAAAATGATCTCTTTACAGGCATAAGTGAAACGTTAGACCTGGTCCACGTAGTCAGCATGAAAGTTACCTCACTTTTAAGGTTCAGGGAAATAAAAGGTTGATCAAGTCTCACATTCCCCATAGATTAATGTGATGCCTAGTACACCACACAACACGGTGTTATGCCACGGCGAACTCGCGGTCACAGAGCCAACGAGAACTACATTTCCCAGCCACGCCTGCGCTCGAGTTCGCCAGAGTACTGAGTGCGAACACCTACGTTACCCCCAAGGTTATATAAACCCTTGTTAGCGACAGCACGTCGCGAAGTAAATGCTCAGTACCCTTAACGCTGTTGTTGTAACAAGCCTTAAATCTACGCATTGGATTTTCCCGGTTTACGGACTTACTTCTCATTTTCGGATTACGATTCCCTGAATAACCCCTTTTGTATTGTTGTCAGACTTCGCACTTTGTTGTGATCCTCGTCTTCCTATTGCTGATCTTCCCCGCGTTTGTCTCCACTCTCGGTAAGATAACACTTGGCCTCTTTTTACTGATCACAAGGTTATTGTTATCAATAAATCAAATTAACAATTTAACAATAAATCAAAATTGTGACTTAACAATAATTAAATATTTCAAAGAAAAATTAATCAACTCCCAATCTAAATGTCTAAATTCCCAAAGCTGGTTTCTGTACCATAGATTCAATTAATCTAGTTATGATCTTAACTAGTCTCCCTGCTCATGTATTCACAGGTCTGTCAGCCTCAGAAGAACCATGTTTGATGTTTGCATTGATGAATGAGTGCAAAGTAAGTTTGGTGAGGGAGGTGAGAGTTGTGCAATACCATCCAAATGCTATGCATGTCCAGTATCTATAAACACTGCATCTGCAACACCTGGATGTTGTGTAGTGTCTGAATGCACTGTGTCTACGGCATATGAGGGAAAATAGGGTGCTAAATCACCAGGTAGGGTCATGTCAGTTACAGGACTGAGTGCTAGTCCAGAGACAGAAGGCTCATCTGAATGACCAGAGTAAGACTGTAATGAACTATCAATGGAGTAAACAGCTGACATCTCTAAATTTCCTGAGTCAGGCAAATATAGTATGTCAGTCCGACTGGGCATTGTTGCTTGCTCCAATCCACAATAATTCCGATCAGACTCTCCATAGATCAGTGGCTGATCAATTTCACTGGAACTCGACCCTTCATCAATGCCAGGAATTGGCAAGAAGTTCACTTCCAGCAGCACATTTCTATGCACAATTTTTGTGCGGCCTGTTGCATCCTTGATCTTATAAACATAGATGTCTGACAAATGGGAGAATGGGGTGTACACTGTTGTTGATGTGAATTCAGTCAACATCCTTTTTCCTCTTTCTGAATTATTTGTGACCAGTAATCTCCAACTGACAGGTAAGTGTCTTTGACACACTTGCATTGTTGAGTTTGATGTTGTTGCTCAACAGACAAATGCTTCTGAAAATAGCATTTTTCAAGCAAGACAGCAAAGACTTGTTATAAGAGTCATAATCTGCAACCTCAGAGTTACTAAGTACCTGATTAAACATGATATGTACTGGGAATCTGGGTGTGTGTCCAAACATCAGAAAGAAGGATGCATAATCTGTGGTTTCGTGAACAGCAGCATTGTAGGCAAATGTCAGTGTTTGGATCTGCTGCGGCCATTGTTGTTTTGCTTTCAAGGGGAGTGATCATGCCACCCAAGGTTCTATAAATGTGGTCAGTGCCACCATTACCCATCGGGTGGTAGGCTGTTGTGTGAGATTTTGCAATACCACCAGCTGTGAGGCTGCTCTCAAAATTGGTGCCCTGGCCAGACTGTATTCTTTCTGGGAACCCATAGATACAAAACACATTGTACGAAAGCTTATCGCAACTTGCTTTGCTGTTTGTTTGGTGCAAGGGAATGCATGGGTGAGTTTAGTGAAATGGCCAGTAACTACAAGGACATCCACGGAACAGTGCTTGCCATCTTCTGCTGACCAGAAATCTATGCACACCATCTCCATTGGGCTTTTAATGCTCTCCAAAACACACCTTTGACACCATTTCACATATTCTTTAATGTTCTTTTCCATGAGAGGCCAATAAAAATGCTGCCTTGCAAGTGAGAGTTCAGTCCTGCCCTCGATGGCCTGCAAGATCATGAATACCAGATAGAGAGAAGTCCTTCGGGCTACAAGGCAACACATAATCTTTTATTCTTTATATTCATAATCTTTTATAAGAATCTTTTCTACTATGGGGTCTTTTGTCACTCTGTATGTCACATCTCTAACTTTCAACTTATTCCACCATTTTAACACTCTCAGCACTAGCATCATGTTTTTCTCTCCTTGATGGATGTTTCTTTGAGGTCAGAAAGGGCAACACTTTGGAGATTGTCCTGTTGGCTTTGCCTAAGCTCTTGGGCAGAGAACACAGGTAAAGTTTCCTGACAATATTAAATTCTTTGAACATGACGGACTAAACGAAGGGCTCTGGACTCTGCTCCATCTGTCCAACTGCAATGAGACTGACTAAGAGCACTGACTTTGTCCATGCCAGTCAGCTCTGGGTAAACGAGTCCTCAAAGACTTATTGGGTTGAACTTGGCTACTGAGCCTGAAAACCTTGTGAACATAGTCTTAGCCCACCTCATTGGCCTCCTGCATTAATGAAGAATACGGCTCATTCAACAATCTTTGCCTGATTGGCTTAACAAAGGGGTCACGACGCAAGGCATCTGCTACCACGTTTGCTTTTCCCGGCAAGTGTTTCAGGTCAGATATGTATGGTGTGAGTTTTGAAACCCATCTCAACTCATATGCATCAAGTTTTGGCTTAGTTAAGAGGTAAGTGAGAGGGTTATTATCTGTCCAAATGGTGAATCTGTAACCTTTCAGCCAATAGCTGAACTTCACACACTCCATTTCAAAGCCATAAATTCCAACCTGTGAGCCGGATATCTGCGCTGTGATTCACTGAGGATCTGATTCATGAAAGCATGGTCTGGCTCTAAGTTCACTTTGGGGAACTTGCGACAATACAGGCCCTAGACCATCCAATGAGGCATCAACAGAAAGAATGAATCGCTCATTGAAATCAGGATTAGCAAGCATGACACAATCCAACAAGGCGGCCTTGAGTTGGTTAAAAGAAACCTCACACTCTGTTGTCCAATCATTTTCCATCAGGTCTTGGGCTTTTTTGCATAAATGGAGAATGACTGCTTAGTGGAGAATTACTGCTAACTGAGAGAGGTGAAAACGCACCCAATATTAAGGGTCTCTTAAAGCAACAGTACGCCTTAATACCAATCATGTATAACATGAACTCCAAACCTTTACATGTCAGTATAATTAATTTTTTTAAAAATGAAATCGAACAATTAATCTACTCAAAATAAAAGAATCACAATAGTTGTCTGATACAATACAATCATAAGAAAAGGAGGATTTTGAGTGGAAATAATAAAGCTGATTTTACACTTGTTACACATGCACACAATCATTATATAGCAGTGATGACAATGAATTTTTTCAATGTCAATATTAAAAATATCAGCCAAAAATTCAGACTATTAATTTAAAACCACTGTATTATAACTAATCCTGTAGATAATAATAGAACATCTAATAGATCACTGATTAGAATGTTTTACTCCCCCTTGAGAAACTGAACTAATTTAACTAAGTTCCACATCAAAACCATCAATTTGTATAGTAGATCCCTTACCTACATGATTCTTTAAACAGATAATTCCAGAAGTCAGTTAAGGTTAAGGTTGCTAAGGTTCGATTGCTTCAGTTACAGTGCCCTCCACTAATATTGGCATCCTTGGTAAATATCAAGTGTGCCGCACGATTCCTGAAAAGTGAAGCCAAAATGTTTCGATCACCCCCAGGTGGCTGGATGCAGTATAGGTCATACACCCCACCCTCTCCATGTAATCTAATGGGATGTGAGACAAATTAAACAATCAAATTACACTTCAAATCATTTTTTACCAAGAATGGTTTCTGTCATTTTAGGTAGTTTTAATCACACTGATGTAAGTTCAACTGTTCATATTTTAAATAATTTAAATTTTAGTTAGTTATTTGATGCTATAATAATGGGTGTGTGACATCATGATTGACAGCTGTGATTGACAGCTTCTCTGAACAAAGTAGTCACTGAGGCACCAACAGAATTTTTTCAGGATCATCGGGTGGAGACTGGAGCTTTAATTTTAATTTGACATTTCCATAACTGTTTATTTCACACTGACATAATGAGTTGAAAAAGTTCAGGGGTGTGTGCTTGCGATTGATTCTGTGGAAGTGTGGGCGGAACCTTGATACCATGGCTCCACTTCACGCTCACCACTGCGCAGACTCAGACTCTGAGTTCACTACTGCGCAGACTTGGGCTCCAAGATGGCAGCGCCATATTGGTACATAGGTGGCTTCACTTTTCTGCAATGGACGAGAGTGAAGGTGCGTTGTCCATCTTTTTTTTTTTACTGTCTATGGTAAATATGAGCAAAGAAGGCTGTGAAAATTGTCTTTAATGTTTAATCTTTTGATCTTTTATTCAGTGAATTCACAAAAATACTCTGCACTCATGGATATCCAACAATTGCAAACACAACACAGGTTCATCAAAAAATAAAATCTTCTTAAATATATGTATGGCACAACTATTGGCACCCTTTTAGTCAATACTTTGTGCTGCCTCCTTTTGCCTTCTCCTATAATGCCTGATGAGGTTGGAGAATACGTGGCAAAGGATCTGAGACCATTCCTCCATACAGAATCTCTCCAGAGCTTTCAAATTTCTAGGTGCCCGCTGGTGGATTCAGTTCACCCCACACATTTTCTATGGGTTTCAAGTCAGGGTACTGGGATGGCCATGGCAGGACCTTGATTTTATGGTCAGTAAACCATTTTGCTGTTGATTTTGATATATGTTTTGGATTATTTTCCTGCTGGAAGATCCAACTATGGCGCATTTTAGGCTTCCTGGCAGAGGCAGGCAGGTTTTCCTTTAATTTCTGTTGATATGATTTCGATGATGCCATGTATCCTAACAAAATGTCAAGGTCCTCTGGCAGAAAAACAGCCCCAAAACATTAAAGAGCCATGACCATATTTAACCGTGGGCATGAGGTACTTTTCCATATGGCTACCTCACTATATGCAGCAAAACCACCTCTGGTGTTCCCTTTCAAAGGGAACTCCATGTTGTGTTTTGCATAACAGTATGGGAGCGCCCTCGCGCGTGTGACTGGTATCTGAAGCTTGTGTAAAATCATGCCTCTATTTATAGGCCTGCCATGATCAGGTGACGTGGCAATTAAGCGCGTCGCGTGATATAAATATGGCACCTGTGAACCGCGCCATCAGCCTTATTATCTTCAGCGAGACTGCATGTCGTTGTTTGTGTAAAGAAACAAAAGATGCTTCATTTCCTCTCTATCTTTTCTCAAAATCTCAGAACTTTTCTATCCCTTTAAAAAAAGAGAAGGGAAAAAAAAGGAATGAGCGAGAGAGAAAAATATGAATGAGAGAATTCAGGAAGTGTGTTACGGCTTGCTCCCGTTTCATCATGGGGAGTTGTGCACACTTTCTGTGTGAAGTGTCTAGGGGGTGGAGCATGCGATGGCAGCCTCTACATCAGGCAGATCTACTCGCGACTCACTCTCTTCTCGGAAGCCGAAGCCAGTTGGGTTTCAGAGCCTCGTGGATCTGGGCCGGCCGCTGCCGTGGCAGTTAGCCGTCTCAGGTCCGTGGAATCTCTTATGGATCTGGAAGAGGAGCCAGAGATCTGTCTTCCGGGTCCAGCTCTCCGCTGGATTCTGGAGTGCGCGTCGTGACTCCTCCTTCCGCTATGGAAAGCCAAAAAGGAAAAAAATGAGGAAAAAAAATACACACACACAAAAATAATAGTAATAATTTCTCTTTGACTCCGAGGAGCCAGAATGGTGTACTAAAAACTGAGAGCAGCATAGAAGAGCTGCTTGAAGTGATTGCTAAGGCTGGATGAGCTTTTTTTCTCCCCAGTGAAAGTAAATCCCTCACACTGCAGAAAACTCCCCTTTCTTCCAGAAGTCCATGACAAAATATCATGCTTCTGGGGGAAAACCATGCATAGGCTGTATTTATAACCCCACGATGTTGGATTATTCGGAAAACATAAAAACCATTGTGGAGAATGAACGGCATGGCTATTTATCTATGCTGAAGGTGGAGGAGGCGCTTGCGAGCTACCTCTCTCCATCTACGGCAGGTAGTTTAGGGGGGCTGGCTTTGCCATCAAAGCCAGCTTGTAAGGCCACTGTGGCGTTGGAGGGCAAAAACCGATGCAATAGTGGTCTTGCTTGTGGGTCACTGCAGACAATGACAGTGTTGCAGGCCTACCAAGCAGACCTGCTGAGTGAGCTCGACATATGACAGCATTCAGCCAGTTCCTTTCCTGTTGTGCCGTGTTCACCTGAGCATCCACGAGTGGAGCCCGGGCCAGCACTAGTGCGAGGGAGACACAGAAGGTGAGTATGGCAGCCCGCCAACCCCCACAGACAGCCTGGGGAACTGGGTGGCCAAAGTTGCGACCTGCTACTAGGCCTGATATGAGAATGGTCATAAAGGTCAAGCAGACAAAGAAGAGCGGTCCTGAGGGGCCATGGAGGGATGTATCAGGGGACATGAGGTTTTTAGGGCAGTCAGCCCCCAGTGCTACAGTAGGGCCTCCCCTAGCCAAGGCTGTCCCATGTTTTCAGTGTTCTCTGGTCAGCGAGCTGTCACAGGGCATCGAAAACCTGATGCAATCCCTCCAATAGAATGTGGAATAGTTAACGTCACTAAAATAACGTCTGGAAACATGGAAACTACTGCCAAATATGTCTCCATGGGTTTTGTCTACCGCAGAAAAGGGTTACCGGGTCCAGTTTAGAGCTCGACCCCCCCGGTTCACAGGTGTGCTCACCAAAGTAGTCAGCACAGACCAGAGCCTGACGTTAACACAGGAAGTAAGATCCATCTTGGACAAAGGGGCCATAGAACATGTACCCCGTTCCCTGAGGGAGGGAGGTTTTTACAGCCGTTATTTCCTCTTAATCAATGTCACACGGCGATGCCTATGTGCTCTGAGAATTTGAGTCTCCCCGGTTTCTAGCCTTGGGTCACACTTTAGGGGTGTCTCCTTAGCACAAGGCGGTAGTGACAGACACCTCCCTCATGGGCTGGAGCGTGGTCTTAGACAGCTGTCCAGCTCACGGTCTCTGGAGTGCTCATCATCTGGAGCGACACACAAATTGCCTAGAAATGTGGGCCATATTTCTGGCACTGAAATTCCTTCTTCCTCAATTGAGAGGTCACCATGTGTTTACAGACAACACAGTGGTGGTCTCATATATTGACCACCAGGGAGGATTATGTCTGCACCCCCTGTTGAGGCAGGCGCAACTAATTCTTCTCTGAGCAGAGGGAAAGTTTTGTTAGTGACTGCAATGTACATTCTGGGCAACTGGAATGTGGGAGCAGACATCTTGTTGAGGCAGGGGCTGAGGCCCAGGAATTGGTGGCTCCATCCACAAATGGTGGAGTCCATATGGCGGAGGTTTGGTCAAGCGGGACTGCATGTGTTCACCTCCGAGGAGACAACACACCGTGATTCACCCTCACTCCTCCCGCACAATTAGGGCTGTACGCCATGGTGCACATGTGGCCAAGGTCAAATATCTACGCTTTTCCCCCGATCGCTCTGCTCCCACAAGTTCTAGCGAGAGTTTGCCAAGACAGTCTTGTTCTGCTGCTAGTAGCACCTTATTGCCCAGCTAGAATATGGTTCTCAAAGATAATATCTCTGCTAGATGGCACTCCTTGGGAGATTGCCATTTGCAGGGATCCACTGTAGACCCAGTGAACTGTGCAATAGCTACAGTCCTGGAGTTCTTACAAGGATGTTTCTCAGTGGGGTGGGCTCCTTCTATAATCAGGGTTTACATGGCTGCCATTTCGGCCAGCCACGCCCCTGTTGATGGAGCCTCTGTGGGGCAACATTCTCTAACTTCGAGGTTCATGCGTGATGTCAGGCGGCTGAGGCCCAGCTTCAGGCCGCGCATACATTCCTGGGACCTTTCTGTGGTCCGAGAAGGTCTGTCAGGTGCCCCATTTGATTCCTTAGAGTCAGCCCCTGAGAAGCTTCTGACTCTAAAGGTAGCTCTTCTGCTGGCCCTGACATTTCTCAAGCGAGTAGTAGATCTGCAAGCTCTCTCTGTTGCCTCTTCCTGCCTTGACTTTGCCCCTGGATTAGCCAAGGCCTTCCTGTATCCTAGGCCGGATTATATTCCTAAGGTGCCTACATCGGCTGCCCAAACTGTGGTGTTGCAGGCTTTCTGCCCTCCTCCGTTCCATACACTGGAACAAGAGAGGATGCACCTGCTGTGTCCAGTAAGGGCTCTCTGTACTTACGTCCACCACTCTGGCCAGTGGCGTAAGTCGGAGCAGCTGCTGGTCTGCTTTGGTGGCAACAGTAGAGGTGATGCTGGATCAAAGCAGCGCATCTCTAATTGGATAGTGGAAGCAATCTCTATTGCATTCTTGTTACTCCTCTGGGCATAAGGGCTCATTCCACTAGGGTGGTCGCCTCCTCGAAGGCTTTGTCCAAAGGGGTATTCTTACAAGATGTGTGTGCTGCTGCATTCGTTATTACAGCCTGGATATTCATCCCACCCCGGGCTCGAGTGTCTTGCAGTGACCCTCAAGCTTGGGTCTTTTTGAACAAGCCGTACCCTCGGTATGACAGAGTATGTATTCTCGTTCCCATACTGTTATGCTAAATGCAACGTCAAGTTCCCTTTGAAAAGGAATGTCTGGGTTATGCATGTAACCCTGTTCCCTGAGAAGGGAACGAGACATTACGTAGCTTTGTCATACCAGGGCAGGCCTGTGAATTGCCTCTTTGCTTCAGATAATAGAGTCTGACGTTTCACAGGTTCCATATTTATATCACGCAGTGCACTTAATTACCACGTCACCTGATCATGGCAGGCCTATAAATAGAGGCCTGATTTTACTCAAGCTTCAGATACCGGTCGCGTGCAAGGGCGCTCCCATACTGTTATGCTAAATGCAATGTCTCGTTCCCTTCTCAGGGAAGAGGGTTACATGCGTAACCCAGATGTTTATTGCCAAAAAGCTCTATTTTGGTCTCATCTGATCATAAAACCTGATCCCATTTGAAGTTCCAGTAGTATCTGGCAAAGTGAAGATGGTTGAGTTTGTTTTTGGATGAGAATAGAGGCTTTTGTTCTTGAAACCCTTCCAAACAACTTGTGGTGATGTTGGTGACTTCGGATTGTAGTTTTGGAGACTTTCTGACCCCAAGATGCACGTAATTTCTGCAGTTCTCCAGCTGTGATCCTTGGGGATTTTTTGGCCACTCAAACCATCCTCTTCACAATGTGTTGAGACAATATATACACATGTCCAGTTGACTAGAACTCCGTTATTATTGCCCTGATGGTGGAAATGGGCGTTTTCAATGATTGTGCTATTTATAGCCACTTCCCATTTTGTGAAACTCAACAACCCTTTGCCACTTTATCCATTTATCACCTTTATCCATTGCTTTATCCATTTATCACCTTTATCCATTGATATGAATGACTAAGAGAATTTAGGCCTATGGCCTATCTTTATACCCCTGTGAAACAGGAAGTCATGGTTGAACAATTTCCTGTTCCTAGTCACCCAGGTGTACTAAAAAAAGTCAAATATAAATGTGAATATACTTTTCTCTATATATATTTTTGTATATATAATATATTTTTTACTAATATGAACTCATGGGGTGCCAATAAGTGTTGCACACCTATTTTTAACAAGGATATTTTTTTTGATAAACCTGTGTTTACAATTGTTTGATATCCAAGAGAGCAAAGTATTTTGTGATTTTTTTTTAAACAAAAGATAAAAAGTTTAAATTGTAATGATTTATATCAAGGTTCCCTTTATAAAGGTGTTCATTAATGAGTAATAAGTCATTTACAAGTGCATTCTAAATCGCTGACATGTAGTTATAACTACATGAATAAAAAAGGCGACTCCAATGAAATACCTGCCCAATAGTGAGCCATTTTTAACTCATGTTATAAATGCTTAATAAATTTATTTATTCATAGTTATTTGACTCAAAATCAGATAAATGATTATCATGTTGTTAAATGCAAAGTAGACTGTTATAGTGAGACTGAAGGGTTTTGTATTTGTTTTGCTTATTATTCTAACATCTCATGACTCATGTCAGTTTTCCAACTATGTTGCTTACCACACTGAAAAAAAAAATTTGGGCCGTAATTATATTAGGGCCCAAATAACATTAATATTAATTCTGCTCATTTCATTCATTTAAATTTTGTTTTTGATTTTAAGAAAAAAAAAAAATCATTGTTTTTTTATGCATATCACATGTGCTTTGAATCAAGCTATGTGAATTAATTAAAGTCAGTTAGAAAAAATCTAATGGTTTCATTTGAGGTTCTCTCTGCACATGCATGTGAATATAACGTGCAGTTTCCGTAATGTCACGTATTCTACATAATGGAGGTTAGGATGGATGCAAGTGCTGTTAAAGACTTTTATTTGAGAGAGGCAGGCAGACAAATTGAAATCATGAGACAAGAGTGTGGTCAAAAACAGGCAATGGGTCAGGCAATCTATAAACAGGCATAAACTGGGCAAGGCCCAGAAACAAGGTCAATGAGCCTGAATCAAAACGAGAAACAAGGAACAACCGCTTGGTGAAGAGATAACACTCAATACTACATAAGGTAACAAGAGACACGAGGGGTTTAAATGATAAACATAATCAGGGGTGAAACACAAGACAGCTGAAAACAATGCTTACACACCTACGGGAAACAATCAATGACTAGATGGGGCGGAGACAGGACAAAAACCATAACAAAAGCACATGTAGAAAGTAAACAAAGTCAATGTCACAGAAGACCCAAAAGCCTGTGTTCGCTAAGAGCTTGCGCTTCGAGCTCACACATCGAACTCATGCTTTGGGTCTCAGAGCATGCTGCATTCTACAGCACCAGCTCGAGGGGAAATCGTGACAGAACCCCCCTCCAAGGGCACTGCTCCTGGAGCGCCATAACACACTCCCCTGCCCTGGCAGTCCTGGCCCGGTTCAGCTGAACCGGGAGACTGAGCGGTGTCCTCAGCGGAGCAGGAAGGCAGAGCGACTTCCTCAGCAAAGCGGGAATGAGGAGCGTCGTCCTCCATCACCTCTGCAGGCTGAACTTGGTTGTCCATGTCAGCAGACTCGGGCGTAAGCAGAACTTGGTTGTCCGTGTCAGCAGACTCGGGCGTGATCAGAACTTGGTTGGTGAATATTTGAACTACTGGTGGCACTATAGTGTTGGTCCTAGAGATGCCATAATTTGTCCAGATACTATTCATGGTCATTCTATGAGTGTGCCAGATTTAATCATTTTCTTATGTATGGTTCATAGGGCTGCCATTTGCCACTTTTCCACCACAGGAATTTTCCCCAGGAACTAGGGACTTTTGGAGGTACCCGGCGTGTTTCCACCGCAGGGACCAGGGTCTAAATTAAGTTCCAGGTAAAATATTTTGCAAATAAAGTCCCTACTCAGCAGGTGGTACTTTTTCAAAAGCCAAGAACTTTGGGGGGGGGAGGGAGGACACGGGTGCTGAACATGCTGATTGGTTGAGTGCATGCAGCTTTTTTTTCAACCACCATTTTTAAAAGTCTGTTGCAGTGCATACAGTAACAGTTGTTTATTTCAATTCAAATCAACACAATGGAGTTTCTGAAAAAATATGGCCGATGCACCAACGACAAGGTTCAGGCCTTATTAAGGATTTATGCCGAAGACGAAATACAGTGGGAACTGGAAATTGAGACCCGTAAAATATATCAAGAAAAAGTATACTTAAAAATATCAAGTTGGTTAAGTGAGCTGGGTATTGTTCACACAGGAAAAAAGTGCAGAGAGAAGCTTGTGCACGCACACCTCCATTTCAGTCATCTCCACGATAGCTGACAAAATCTGTTCGCTTACATTAAGTCTAGCATTATGAGCATTCTGAATTTTCCTTACTACCAGTGCTCGTCTCTAGTCCAGTGTTTTCTGAATTACTTCTTTAGCAAAGCAATACATCACAATCAAAAGCACAGCTTGAATCTCCTCCATGCTTGCTGTTGTTGCAGTGTTGTTATCAGGTTTAAGAAAATAGACTGTCCATTTTTAAAACAGGAACCTTTATCCAAAGATAAAAAAAAAAATGAATTAATTCCATGACCAGGAATCGAACCCAGGCCCAGTGAGAATGCCTAATCCTATATTGCAATATATTACAAGTTTCAAAATGGTGGACAGGCAGTAAGTCAGATCATGGCACAATTGGTATCACCTGATTCGCAATGACCCATTGAATCTGTAGACACTTATATCATAATTTACTTATAAAGTATTCAAAAGTTATAAGAAAAAATATTAATTTTTAAAATCTTATGACCTGTTCTCAAATTCAGCATCGACCCACAGATCATGGTGTTGATGAAGCCTTCCAAGCTTTATTATGATTGATCAAAGTATGGCTGAGATACAGCCCCTGATTAAATTTTTGGTCTACATTGTTAAATTTGTGACATCATAACTTTTGAATAAATATGAATATCAAAAGTTCTGTTCAGTCATTTTTGTGTGATTCTGTCCAATGATCATCTGAGACAATTTTGGTAAGAATTAAAGAAAATTTGAACAAGGAGTATTGAAACAACTGAATACTGTACATTTCAAAATGGTGAGTTCTGTAATGGGTAGAGTCTTAAAGTAAGAGATGGATTGTGAACAACATGAGGAGAGTAACCCAGGAAGATGTTATAACTCAAACATACAATGTCCAGTCTGCTCCAAACTTCATGTTTGCTAAAAGTCCCAGCCTGAAGACATCTACATGCCAATATTCAGTTATAGTCATAGCGCCACCTACTGGCAACAACAATACTTTAACAAACTCCTCACACAATTTTAATCAGATCAACATCATATTCAGTCAGTCTAATCTAAAGCCTTGGCAAAATTAAATTGTAAAGCTTTTGAGTTTTCGTTGAAGGGTGTGGCAAAATTTAATATGAAACAAATCACATTTTTTCAGCATAAACATGAAAACTCATGAAATTTTGCACACACCTCAAAAGTGCAAAACTTTACATCTGAATTAAGTGTGCCAAAATGGCTTGGTAGTGCCATCTACAAAGATTCCATGATGCAGCCCTCATGCTACATATTTACCAAGGGTGCCAATATTAGTGGAGGGCACTGTACAAACCTTCATCACTGCTTTATAAGTAGCTAACATTAGATACCCAACTTGAGCAATTTTTTTAAGTAATACTGCTGGCTAGGTAACAACAAAATTCTAAATCAACATTTAGTGTTAGAGCTAGAAATTAAGAAACCTGAACAGCAGAACAGAAAATGCAGACTAATATTGACTACCTAATCGTGCCAACTAAGCTAACCCTATGCCTCATTTTTTTTTTCATGTCACATGATGTGCAAAGGTCATTATCCATATATTTACTGAATATGTGGCAAAAAATTATGTAAAAAGTAAGAAATTAGATATTTACCGATTTTCCCTCATCTGTTGTTCACTTCCCCATAGTGTCCATAGTGGCTTTGTGTTCTATCAAGTGATGATAGAACACAAGTAGCAAAAATTACCCAAATGATGGGTTATCAGATTTCTGTGAAACACCAAACATATATTTGTGGATCTCACTGTATTTGGTTGTGAATTTGTTAAATTTTTTGTGACTCTCGCTACATTTATTTGTGGATTGTAATCTATTTATTTGGAATTATGAAACAATTCTAAGCCCATACAGAGCTCAGGTAAAATTCCACCTGTCTACCGAGGCTTCCTCCGTGCCCTCACACAAATAAATTAAAAACACACATTTAATTATAATTAAACAAGCTCCCAGATCACTTTTATTTCTTAACCATAAGCCTAATGATTTATAAAAGATCTCTCCAATGCTCTAATAGCAACGACATGCTATATGCAACCAATGGCAACCACAGCAGCTGAATAGCAAACCTACAATTTTTTTTTTTTTAGAATGGGAGGAAGATTTTTTCTTTACAATGCCAAATTCAAAATGTTTGGGTCTAAATTGTCAAAAACAAATATAACAAATTAAAAACAAATCTCAAAAAATAATTTCTCAAACTCCAAATTTAGAGTGGACATGCATATTTTACATGGTGGACCTTACCATAATAATGATATGAAAAAGTAGATTTTTTGTCATAGAAGTTTGAGCACCCATGCATTAAAAATGTCTTTTTTAGAACACAATGCATTATTTAATTTGTTCATTTATTATTATTATTATTAGTAGTAGTAGTAGTAGTACCGAACAGGCTACACAGATACTAGTCCAGGCTCTTGTTATCTCTAAACTGGACTACTGCAACTCACTGCTTTCAGGCCTCCCAGCCAGCTCCATCAAACCCCTTCAGATGATTCAGAACACTACAGCGCACCTCGTCTTCAACCAGCCCAAGAGAACCCATGTCACACCCCTCTTCATCTCCCTCCACTGGCTTCCTGTAGCTGCCCACATCAAATTCAAGGCCTTGATGCTCACCTACAAGACCTTGTCAGGAACAGCACCCTCCTACCTCAACTCTCTCCTGAGGGCATACGTTCCCTCACGGAATCTGCGATCGATTAGCGACCGACGCTTAGTAGTTCCCACTCAGTGTGGCGCAAGGTCCCTTTCCAGAACCTTCACACTAACTGTTCCTCAGTGATGGAATGAACTTCCAATCTCAATCCGGACCGCAGAATCTCTCACCATGTTCAAAAAACAGCTAAAGACCCACCTCTTCCGTGAACACCTAACCAACTCATAAAAAAAAAATTAAATAAAAATAAAAAAAACATTATATATATTTGCACTTTCCACCTCTACTCTGTGCACTTTGCTTCTTCTGGAACTCAATTAATGGATCTTGTATGGTAGCACTACTTGTATTGTTCTCTGCTAGATATATCGCTTTGCTTGTATTTTTCTCATTTGTTAGTCGCTTTGGATAAAAGCGTCTGCTAAGCGAATAAATGTAAATGTAGTAGTAGTAGTAGTAGTATTGCTTTGTAGTTATCTGGAATTTTTCTTAACTTTAAAAAGCTAAAAGCTCATTGGCCAACTTTATTGGTCAACATGCAAGAGACTGTCAATGTGGCCAGCTGGAGCTATTCAAATCTTTATACCGCAAGGAAGCTACCAGTTAATAGTTTGCTGTTGGTGGCTATCTTCAACTAGCATCTCAGTGCTAAACATGGTAAGAGTGTTTATATATTATGTCAATATTTGTTTTCTTGTTTCATATAGTTGTATTTTATTTGTATATGTACAGTGCTGTGAAAAAGTATTTGCTCACACTATCACACTTCAGCCACCATGCTTGACCATATGATGCTAGACCATATGCTAGTCCATATGACCATATGCTAGACCATATGATGCTCTTTTTGTGGAATTCTGTGTTTGGTTTATGCCAGATGTAATGGGACCCCTGTCTTCCAAACAGATCCACTTTTGACTCATCAGTCCACAGAACATTCTCCCAAAAGTTTTGAGGATCATCAAGGTATGTTTTGGCAAAATTCAGATGAGCCTTAATGTTCTTCTAGGTTAGCAGTGGTTGTTGCGTCACCACTCTTCCATGGATGCCATTTTTACCCAGTGTCTTTTTGATAGTGGAGTCATGAACAGGACCTTTATTGATACAAGAGAGGCCTGTAGGTCCTTTGATGTTGTCCTTGGTTCTTTTGTGACTTCCTGGATGAGTAGCTGCTGTGCTCTTGGAGGAATTTTGGAAGGTCAACCACTTCTGGGAAGGTTCACTAATGTGCAAGTTTTTCCATTTGGAGATAATGGCTCTCACTGTGGTTTTTTGGCAACCCAGAACCTTTGAAATAGCTTTGTAACCCTTCCCAGACTAATGTATTTTAATCACCTTCTTCCTCATCATTTCTGGAATTTCTTTCAATTTTGACATAGTGTGTTACTGGGCAAGACCTCTTTAACAACGTCATGCTGTTGAAAAAGTTCTATTTAAGTGTTGAATTGATTGAACAGGGTTGGCAGTAATAAGGCCTGGTTGTGTCTAGCCCAGCTGAAGCCCATTATGAATGCAGTTTCATAGTTTTGGGGAATTAGTAACTACGGGGTCAAATAAATTTTCACAAAGGCCCAGTTGGTATTGGATAACTTTTTTGCTTCAATTAATAACATAACCATTTTAAAACTGTATTTGGTGTTTAATCAGGTTGCCTTTTTTTTCTTAGATTTAGTTTTAATTTCTGAAACAATTTAGTATTATATATACACAAAAATAGAAGAAATCATAGCACTACACTTTTGGTACAACTTATCTAAGGTTTGTTGTGGATATTCAAAATCTATCACTATGCTAGTTAATTATCTTAATGTTAGGATTTGTGAATCTATATCCCAGGACAAACCCCCAGAAAACTGTTAGGATTTGAGAATTGAGGGTTGCAATGTTAGGAAAAGAGAAAGAAAACATACACAAGAAGGCAGGTGCCCTTGCCTGCCACACACTTCCCACACCAACGCCAGACACACAAATTTGAAATGGCAAGATCTCTCATTTATTCCATGAATGGCAGAGTATATATCATTCTTGATTCACAACAGAGACAATGGGTCAACTATTGATTTACTTATCACTTAGGTCCCTCTCACTTTTCATAAGTAGCTAACATTTTGCATGAAATTATTTATTATTAGATGTATGAAGTTTATTATTGTAGATCTGCTATTGTTGATCTCCGCTGTCTGCATACATGGTTGTAATGTGGAGATTGTGGTCTCCTATAAATACCTGGGGGTTCACATTGATGACAGACTCGACTGGACTAAAAACACAGAGGCAATCTACAGGAAAGGACAGAGCCGACCACTTCTTGAGAAGACTCAGGTCCTTCAATGTGTGTAACAAGGTACTGTATATATTCTATCAGTCTGTTGTTTCCAGATCCATGTTCAATGCTATGGTGTGCTGGGGCACTGAGGCTAAAACTAAAGGAGCCAAATGGATGAATAAGTTCATCAAGAAGGCAGGCTCTGTCATAGGTGTAGTCTTGGACCCCCTTAAGATGGTTGTTGAGAAGAGAATAATGTCCAAACTACAGACTATCATGGACAACAATTCTCACCTCCTCCATGACACTCTTGCTGGAATGAGGAGCGCCTTCAGTTGTAGGCTGATTCCACCTTGGTGCAAGAAGGAGTGCTCCAAGAGGTCATTTGTGCCTACTGCCATAAGACTGTACAATTCGTCTCCCATATGCAGAGGCACCATTGACTTTTTGGAGAACTTGCTGATAAACTAGTCAAACACTCACTGCCCCCCCCCCCCAAATCTTACAGTCCACCTCATACACATATTTACTGTTTTTATATTCCATGTATATTGTGTATATTGTGAATTGTGTATATTGTGTAATTAACTCTGATGTCCTGTATTTGTTGAATTATATGTGGTACATTTATGGATTGTACAATCTTAATGTCTTGCTGCTTGTGCACACTAATTTCCCCACTGGAGGTAAATAAAGTATCTATCTAACACTGCACAATACTCCTCATTTAATGATAGGCTCATGGGCTAATAGGCATTAACAACAACAGCATGAACTTTTCTAGTGCAGCATGATGCTGCAGCGGGGTTTTATTTCAATTACTGTTACTGTTTTTCCATATATTTCCAGACACATGTCTTAATCGCCATTATGAATATGAAGCTTAATAGCTATTTAGAATACAGCAGAACAAAATGTGTACAATATGTCTTGTACACCAGCCTAAAGCATTTAATAATCTTAGTGCTCCTGCCATTATTAACATAGAATGATATACTTAAAATGGTGCTAATTTCTAGGCTTAGATTTCTCAGGCTCATCTGACATGCATGTCGGGGAGGTGTCTATTGTTTTAATGTGTTATTTATTTGGGAAGAGGAAAGGGCTGTGGAATTTCTCCCATGCCCTTGGGATGTCAGTGGAAAAGATTTGATAAGAATTGGTCAGAACCAGAAAGCAGAGTCATTTTGTTAACTGTTTGTAAACTGTTCCTCAGTGCTGAGTGGAGACTGCTTGTCTTTACATATGTAGAGAATCCTGCTGTTTTGAGACCTCCATTCAGCAGACAGCGCAATTAATCATCCCCAAATCCTCCCGCCAGGCAACAGACAACCCCGGCCTGACAGAGAGCATGCACAGTAAATCAAGCTGCTGGAAAAATGCCTCCTGAAATGAGAGCTCTGTTCAAAGTTTGTCTTGATTTTTTTAAATTAATTTTTATATAGTTGCTCCTTTATAGGCTACTCAGTAATGATACATAATTTCAGCTTGAATTGTAGCCATCTTCTCACTAAATGTCATTTTATAATAGAACTAACTGGCATGACAGTAGTTGCAAGTTGTGTAGCCATCAGGGCTTACCTTTTCAAAAATATAATACACAATAGACAGATTTTTACATATGTGAATATTATACACTGATCTTATGAAGAAAAACTTGCATCTTAATACCAAGAATAGATGGTGTTCTTAATCACTAATCTACAAATTTAAATAATCTTTCATAACAATGGAAGGAAATGGAGAAAATGTTGCCTTACTCTGATATTACTTTCTTGTCTCTCATTCAGTCAAGAATATTTTATTGATTGTCCTCAGCTTTTTAATAAAGGAATAATTTCCAAGATCTCTGATAATATTCTGTGACATTCATTGACAAATGTATAATGACTCTTAATAGCAATTCATAATATAAGAGTCAATATAATATAATAGATAAGATAATATAATCTGGTGTCAGAAGTGGCATACTCCAAATAAGGGTAAGTGTTTTTCTTTCTTCCCTGGTGCATTGTATCCCGAACCATTGTGGGATAATTTATAATTGAGTGATTATCCGTGTGTCGATAATCTGCACTCTGGTCTATGATCTTCTGTAACGTCATGCCTGCCTAACAATTGTGTTTATAAGCTGTAGTATGTTGCGTTTGCGTGTATGATTTACCTAAGAGTGTTATATTAGTATTGTTGGTTTATTGTGCGTGTTTTTCCAAGCTATGGGAGGGTCCATGTCCACCCCAGCTCCCCCATCTCCTGGGATGACACCCAGGGACTGGGTGGAAGCCGTGTCAGGTGGAATGTACAATATTCCATATTTAGATTGTTTACACAGCTTGTCAATGGCATGCTCGCCGCAACTCCAAATCATTTCACTCCGTGGCTCCTTTGAGCCGTGTGTATTGGCTCAGATCAAACAAATGATTTATGATGGGGAAGGGGATCCGGCTTGGGATTATGAATATATGTCAAAATGTTATATGGAATGGCTTCGCCTACTTCCCTTTTAGAATAAACATTATAATATAAAGGACAAACTAACTAAGGCGTTCCATGTGAATGATAAAACTTCTCGCGCTCTACCACGTAGAACTAAATTCTGCCTCCGTATGATTCCAGTACCGCTTCCCCGATTTCGAAGCAAAAACCCACACTTTTGTCCACTCCACAAGCACCTCGTAAATCTCATGCTAAACCACCCCCACCCCCAGCGCTAGCGCTAGCCACTGCTACTCCCAAGAGAGATACAGATACCGATGACAGAGGAATTCGGGGAATTCGAGGAATTCGGCCAGACCCTCCGCATGTTAGTGTAGCAGAATTACCCCCTCCTCTGCCCAAGCTATTACAACCAACTAATTTTGCCATGGCATGGCAAACGAAAGGGAAAGGAGGCTTTCATGTGGCTCCAGCTTCACTAGCTGATTTGACTTTCTGTGCTCAGGCTATTAACGTGCACAACCCTAAAAAGGAACCTGTTAAATGGGTAAACGCTCTCATGTCCTGTAGTGCGTGTGTTTCCCTGTTTGGATCCTGAATTAATTTTCACACATGAATTCGTAAACATGCCAGAGTGTCCTTTTAATCTTTTAGGACACGACTTAATGAGCAAACTGCATCTCACACTTGCATTCTCGGGCTCTAAATTGGTGGTTTCTACACCTCTGCTTGCAGAAACTGCAGTAAATCATCCTAAATCAGCTGTTCAGTGTGTTTCACTTTCTCTGTTCTCTCACAATGAATCATCAGACCCATGGTTACAGACTCTGCCTAACTCTCTGTGGGCAGACCACAAGGACATGGTTGGACATGTGAAATGTGTTCCCTATCAGGCTAAGTCAAAACATTCTAATCCTGTGTATGGAAAACAATATCCCTTATCTGAACCGAAAGCCCGTGGCATTGACGTAATTGTTAACTCTTTGTTACAGCAAGGCGTTCTGAAGCCCTATGTCAGCCCGTACAATACGCCTGTTAATCCTGTTCCTAAACCAGATGGCACGTGGTGATTTACACAAGACCTTGGGCGGATCAACAAAGTTGTAATACTGATTTCTCCTATTGTTCCTGCTGTGCCTAGTATTATTACAATACCCTCACACCATGCGTGGTTTAGCGTGGTGGATTTGTGTTCTGCCTTTTTCAGTATTCTTGTTGCCGATGAGACCCAGCCACTGTTCACATTCATGCATAGGGGATACCAGCTGATCTGGACATGCCTGCCACAAGGCTACGTTGACTCCCCCGCGGTGTTCTCTCGTGTGGTAAGAGACTCCATGTTACAGACGTGTATTGCAATATGCGGACAATCTCCTTATCACGGCTGTCAGAAGCTGGCTGCTGGACTGCAACTCTGAGACTCCTAGAACATCTAGCTCACAAAGGATTCAAGGTGTCCTGTACAAAATTGCAACTATGTAAAACAGAAGTCAAATATTTGGGTTTTCTCGTATCAAAAGGACAGAGAAGGCTGTCAGACAAACGGATAGCGGTAGTGATGACTTCTCAGTTGCCCGCTACAAAACAGGCTGTTTTGGCCTACCTGGGACTGATTAATTACTTCAGACAATGGATCTCTGATTGTTCATATTATGACAAGCAGCTCAGGGCTATCGTAGAACATTCTGATCCACTTTTGACTCCTGTGACACATACTCCTGAGACTGTCTCTGCCTTTGAACATTTAAAAACTGCTTTATGTTCCTCTTCAGCCCTAGGGCTGCCCGACTACACGAAAGCTTTCCATCTGTACACTCATGAACACTCTGGAGTGGCCTCGGGCATTCTAGCACAAGAACATAGGGGTGGTTTTCGTCCTTGTGCCTATCTCTCTAAAACACTGGATTCCATGGCTGCTGGACTACCCAGCTGTCTGTGTGCAATGGCTGCGAGCACTCTGTTGGTAACAGATGCAGAACGATTGGTTTTGTCACACCCTTTGGTGTTGCACACGACTCATCAGGTGAAACAGGTATTATCCAACATTGAAACACAACACATGACAGCTCAGCACAGAAGTGGTTATGAAACTATTCTCTGTGCTACCGCCAATTTGACCATTAGTTGTTCCACAGCACTAGACACGATAGCACATGCTTTGCATCGTCTGCTAAATTCACAGGATGACACCATTCCTTTACCTGAAAATCATGATTGTTTAAAAGAAATTGTTTCTTCGTGTAGCATTCGATCTGATCTGTCTGATACTCCTTTGTTTAACAGTAAGTATCGTGTTCTAAGCCCGCTGATGGAGTTTTCCTGTGTGGTTATGCTGTCTGTGCTCTACCCTAATGTGGTGCTTGAATCACACTCTCTGCCATTTAACTCAGCTTAAGCAGCCGAGCTTTTCACTCTCACTCGTGCATGCACGATATTTGAAGGACACAGTATCGCTGTTTTCACAGACTCGCGCTATGCTTTCGGAGTAGCTCATGATTTTGGAAGGATTTGGTAACAACGAAGTTTTAAATCCGCTCACGGTAAGCCAATCTCACATTCCACTCTAGTCGACAATCTTATCTCTTCCTGTGCTAAACCAACAGCTCTCGCGATCGTCAAAACAAAGGCGCATCTATCTGGCAACACTGTAGAGATACGTATTAACGCGCTAGCTGATAGGCAGGCAAAACTGGCTGCTAAGTCACAATCACCTTGTCCTTTTCTAATGTCTAACACTGTTCATTTTTATACTAGTGCTTTGTTACCAGGGGTGGATTTTGCCCTTATGCAATCACATGCAACCCCTGAGGATTCTGATTACTGGCAAGCACAAGGGGCATGTCCAGATGACCATGGCATCTGGTTTGATAAAGTAGGTCCTCTCTGTATTCCCACCGCTAGCGCACCTTATCTAATACGTGAGTTTCACGGCGTCTCACATCGTTCTCTATCAGGAGTTTTGTCTGATATGACCTCCAAAATTTGTATACGTGACTTACGTACTCAAATAAAAACACATCTCTCACGATGTTTGATATGTCTACAAAACAACGCCACTGGTTCTGCTGTAAAGCACGATGCACTGCCACCCCCGCAGATGCCTTTTGAATGTCTGAAGGTCGATTTTACCCATATGCCAACTGTTGGACCGCATAGAATGTTGGTGGTCATTGTAGACCGTTTCTCTAAATGGGTTGACTCTTTCCGTGTGCAAGGGAAAATGCTAAAACTGTCGTCAGGATTTTGGCGAAGGAAATCATACCGCGCTTCGGTGTACCTTTGCAAATTGACTCAGATAAAGGCACCGATTTTACATCACAAGTAACTCAACAGCTTTGTGGCTATTTAGCTGTTGACTGGAAGTTTCACATACTGTACCACCAACAGTCATCTGGTGTAGTTGAGCGTATGAATCGAACTTTGAAAGACCGTCTGAGCAAAGCAATGCAGCAGCGAGGGAGTACGGCCTGGCCTCCCTGTTGCAGGAAAAACATGAGCATGTATGTGCTAAATTACCTTTACCCTCACAGAATCCCACACATCCTTTTGTTCCAGGAGACCAGGTTCAGTGTCTTACCCAAGGACACT